>NC_133436.1:9088601-9183601 GCF_011762505.2 Arvicanthis niloticus | reverse complement strand
AGCTGTCATTGCCACTGTACCATGAAGGCAGAAGCAATGGTAGGAGCGTGGTGCACGTGTTTCCTATGAGTCTTCTTTGATGAGATGCCAAACACCTCCACACGAAGCCACTCTCAAGCAAGGAGATCTCACATGATAAAACCAAGGGTTTGGGCCTGCAGGGCCCAAACCTATTTCTATTTTCCATCATCCAGAACTGAAGAGTCTTCTAATGGTGACACCGTGATGCCTGTCACCTTGATCAGGGACAGGCTAGGAAGTCGAGGGAGCAGAAGGCTTCTTTCTTTTGATTCACATGGTAGGAAAGCCCTTGTTACTCTGTGTGTGGGGGGGGGGGGAAGGGTCTTCAGTGAAATTCTTACTAGTGCTGAGTTGAAAATAAATTTTCCAGCTTCAAGTTGGTCTGTGAAGAGTGAAAGGATGCCCGCTGAAGACACTGCCAAGAACACATTTCTTCACTTCAAAGAACTGTTACTTTTCAGGCAGTGGAGACATGGAATCCCAGACTCTTTGTTCGCCTTCAGTTCCAAATTGTCAAGTTGCTGATGGTGCAGTCTCTCCTAGAGTTTGTTTGGAGAAAGCAGCAGATGGACGAAAAGGAGAAACTGTATTTTACTTAAATAAGCCCCCTGCATTCATGCAGTGTGTGATTAAGCGGCTGTGTTGGGACCAGAATCATTTTACATTCCTGAAGGGTGACTCTCTGGGACTTGGTCTCAGCCTTGGCAATAGCCTGGACCAAAGGCTGGGAAAAGGAATTCCAAAATAAAAGAAAGTCGGTGGAGGGTGGGAAGTCAAGCAAGCCAGTACTGTGGGGACACTTGGATGATTTTACTTAGCCACAGGACTCCGGAAGGGTAAGGATGAGGCTGTTCCATGCAGCAGCCCTTCTCCAGGACTCTACTTGACACCCACCAGGTGTCCCATGCAAAGGACCTCAGGAACTGTCCCGGGTACCTTTTACCCAGTCTTGAACTTCCTCTATTTGTACTAATCCAGAACTTTCTGTCATATGGCCATGTGACTCTTCTTTCTTTCACAAGAATGAAGCAAGTGCCTTATAGCTGCTGACTGAACAGTCCTTGGGGGCACCATGGGGATAGGCACAATCCACCTTAGAGGGAAAGATCCATTAGTGTCACCAGCTGCTAAGGAGGGGACAGGAGGACTTCACAGCAGAATTAGCATCTAACTGGGATGCTGAAGGGTGACTCAAGTTTGCAAGGACAGAACACATTTCAAGAAGCATGGGAATCAGCCACTATTCATGGATTTATTTCTAAGTGAATTTTATCTTATTCCTAAGTTGCAACCCTGAGCCTGTCCTTAGGTACCTCCAGTCTGGTGAGGACCATCTGTGAAAGCAGTCCATGAGTAGTGAGTAGATGGTTTGGGGAAGATCATCCACCAGTGGGAACCCCAGAGCTTTCTTGGAACAAGAGGCCAGGCTGAAATGTCACCTAAAGATAAGGAGGGCACAAGTCAAGAGAGCCACTTTAGATGCAGGAGACACAAATACTAGATAAAAGGATGTGAGAAAATGTTCCCTGTGGGTGTTATGGGGGAGGTGCAGCAGGAAGGAGAGAGGAGTAAGACATCTTAGGGTGTCAGGAAGCAGAGGAAGATTCTAGCTGGAACTACACTCAGCTATAATCCATGGAGTCTGCCTTCAGAAACTCTCTTCCTCCAGGGAAGCCCTGCCTTCTAAAGATGCTACAGCTTTTTCAAACACTAGCTGGAGACCAAGTGTTGAAATACATGAACCTTGGAGGCCATGCCACATTCCAACTGTCACAAGAACCAGTAAGGATTTTAATCTGAAGACCAAGAGCATTGGTTTTCATAACTAATTCATCTGGCTGGAGTGATGTCTTGGTGTCTAAGAGCAACAGTTGCTCTTTCCAAGGATCTGAGTTCCATTCCCAGCACCCACATGGTAACTCACAGCCATCTGTAATTCTAGTTCCGGGGGATCTGATGCCCTCTTCTGGGCTCCAAAAGTACCAGGCATTCATGTGGGGCATATACATACATGCAGACAAAGCATTCATACACATCAAATAAAGATAAATAAATCCTTAAAAATAGAACTGGCATGTTTCATTTTTCAACTACACAAATATGCCTGTCCATTAAATACAACTTAGAGAATGTGGAAAGCATAGTTACAACAATTAACAAAGATTTATGAAAAATTCGATGTACGGGTTCAGTTTCATTTGCTACCTTGAAGGAATTCTAAACTAAGGGTGAGCCTGTGGCATCTTTTTCTGTTGTAGACTCTGTAGTTGAGAAGGGCTAAGACAGAGAAAGCAGGGTGAGCTCTCCCCGAGCATCCGGGTGAGATGGGAAGTCCCACCTGGAAAGAAAGAGAGATGGGACCAAGTACATTTCAGGCAGAAGCTTCTCCACAAGGTCACCCAGCAGTCACTGTTTGACTGACCATCGGCTATGAAGAGAATGCCTTTGCCGTGCAGTGTTATCTGAGAAATTAAGAAACATTGTGACAACAGTCTCCACAGCCAGCAGATGTTACTCTTCTTTTCATCAATTTCCTCTCAGTATGTCGATGTGTTAGCCCTTCAGGAGGCGGGGCAGAGAAGCCAGATGAAAACCCGGTAGGTAACAGGAAGCTTGGAGTGTGCTGTTACTGTCTTGTTCTAGGAGACAGGGAAAGACTAGTCTCTCAGCCTTGAGTTTATCTCCTTGGCGTCAGTGACTTCAAACATACAGCCCACTGTGACTTCCAGAATCCTCTACATCTCTGAAGGAAGGGGTCTTGAAGAAACTGAAATCCTATCTGGTGAAAGTATAGAGCAAGGGTCACAGTTAGCTGGAAGAGAGGGGTTCAGACCTGAGCTGGTCTCTCCACCAGTGCATGCCCTCTTTGGACACCTCATGAGTGTGTTCCCGAAGTTAGGAACCAGCTCCTTGTGTGATTTAACTATTATAAAACTTAGAGGCAAATTAGCACTGAGAGTCAGTTTACTATGTCATGCTTGACTGCAGGAAAGCACAGTGTGTAGAAGCAGTTACAGATAATATCTGTAAAATTTGATAAAACAAACCAGTCATTTTTGTTTTGGGTCATTTTGTCTCATTTTGGGACATGGAATAAGAGGGGAAATCCACTGCCAGAGAGAGGCTCTTTATTTCTGTTTTCATCTACTTTTTATCTGAGAAATTCAAAGCACACACCACATTAGGGAAAGCGGTTTCACCAGCCCCTGTTCATTGCACTTCAACAACTGTCAACATTTTGTCAACCCTGGCATTGGAGAGCTTGAAAATATAAATTTAATCCACAGAGATTGTGTTTATATTTAGCTCTCCAGAAACCAATGGACTATCCAAAGAGAGATAGGTCTCCAATCATCTCCTGGCCTGGGTACATGGGGGTGGGGGTGAAGTGTCATTTCTCAGCTGGTTTGTCATTGCTAGTTTCTCTGTGTCTGGCACTGTCTGAGCATGTGCTCCAGGCTCCAGGTAGAGCAGAACACCTGGTCTTACCTGAATGTTCCTGCTCACTGTCTGGAGCGTGAGTGTTGGTGGAAAGCAATTGCCCTGCAGCCAGATTCCAGATCTAACTTTGGGTTGAGCCAGCCCATGTGGTAGAAGCTGACCTGAAAGTCAGGTTCTCTGCAACAATGTTACTTCTGTTCTATACAGAGTGTTGAGCAAAGGCCAGAGGGACGCTGTTCTGGCTACACCAATTACAATGGTCCCCACCTGGCATTCCCACCTGTTCAGTGTTTCCCAGATGCCAAGACAGCCTATGGTGTCAGCGTGCTTGCCAGGTGCCACCTCCCTACATTGCTTAGTCTGTTTCCTTTGTATATCTCCCCAGCCAGATGTAGGTTTCCAGGACCCAGGAACTGTATCCCCTCAGGGCTTAATGCATTTGAAAGATAGTCCCCAGCCTCATCAGCATGTCACTTGCTAGATCAGATGAGACTCTGCTTACAAAAGTATCAAGTGCAGTAAAACAGGTTTTTTTAAGGCATGGCCTTAGCCAGCTCTTCTGAGCACTGGGCTCTCCAGATGTTTGCCTCAGACGCTGTCCAGAGAGAGGTACTCAGCTGCCAGCTCCCTTCATTTGAGGTGGCAAGTTCTTAGGACTTCAACTGAACTGTTGGACTTTTGGTATGTCCCACCAGAGACATGGCGTTGCCATATGTCCATGGACTGTGATTTCTGTGTACTAAGACAGCGCCTTTGTTGTTCGGAGTGATCTGTCACTTCATGGGGAAGCCTGTGTGTGCGACGGCGCAGCTGAGGCAGAAGCCATTTCTCCAACATGGTTGAACCCATCGCTTTCTGTACTACATACTCTTACAGTGTGAGTCAGCTGATCTCCAAAAAGCAGTGTGTGTGTGTATGTGTGTGTGTGTGTGTGTGTGTTGGTGTGTGTGTGTGGCAGAGGTTGTCTATACTCCATCCCTGTGAGACAAGGAAGCCCTTTCTAGCTGTTCTGACCAAAAGAAAACCATGGAAGAGATACAGCACAGCCACCAAGGTTGGGTCATGAAAAGGGATCTCTTCCTGGTTCTTAGGGGACAGTCATTGTATGTGATGAAACCTGCAGTGCATAGAGTTCCCACAGATGTGCTCTGACTCCTGGCTCCCACTGATGCTCCAGCCAGCTGACACATATGACAGGAACCATTGGGAAGATGGCAAAACTGCCTTCAAGTGTTGCTTCTGAGGCCCAGAAGTCACAAGCAGACACAAGCTATCATCCCACACCATGCCAGACCTGCAAAAGGCTCTGAGAAACAAGAAAAAATGATTGCTGTTTAAGCAACTACATTTGGCATTCAATGACAGAGACCAATGACAGACTTCTCTTTTTTTTTAAGATTTATTTACGTATATGAGTACACTGTCACTGTCTTCAGACACACCAAAGAGGACATCAGATCCCATTACAGTTGGTTGTGAGCCACCACGTGGTTGCTGGGAATTGAACTCAGGACCTCTGGAAGTGTAGTCAGTGCTCTTAACCACTAAGCCATCTCTCCAGCCCTGACAGACTTCTTAGAACCATTGTTTTCATCAAGATGAGAAGCATGGGAGTGGGAGTTTCACCTGGCAACAAGAATCTAGATTTGCACATAGGTTATATATTAATATATATAAATTAGGTTATATTAGCACATCAACTGCTCTAACTGCAGTGGGGGTTGCCAGAGATAGATAATGGACAGCTGTTGTATCCTACATCACTGTGTCTGAGCACATATTTCTGAAATCTCTGTTGATCCTACAAATGTATTTTGTAGGCCTTCCATAAAGTCCTTCAAAGCTCTCTGACTCACCGGGTGCATAATGATAGTTCAGTAAGCTACTGGATTGAGAACATGACATACTTTGCATCCACAATACTATCGGGGTCCCAGCATGTATGGGGGCTGAGATGAGGCAAGATTGATTTATACTATATGAGGGCTTTCATATTGTATAAATGCTGGAAATAGTCCCCACTCAGTCTCTGGAAGTTAAAAATCTGGCTAGAAAAGGGCAAGTAATAATGTTTTTGGAGCCCAAAATTATCACAATTGCCAATATTCTGTGTTAATGTTAGACATCTGGAATAAGACAAAGGGGTCATGCATGACCTCAGAATAGCAGTCAAGAGTCCCAGAGAAGAAATGGCTTCAAAAAGAGTGTTCAGTGGACCCCCAATGCTAATGGAAGAGCTGTGGGGTCCAGTGTACAATGCACAGCCAGCTGTGCATCTTAACAGTAATGTAAACAAATGACCTGCCCCCTTGGCAAGGTACTCTCGGTGTGGGCTCTGAAGATTTCTTCCCTGGAGACTGCCTCAGAAAGTAGCAAGACTTCTCAGGATGGGTCAAACTTATAAGAAGTGGGGTTAGAAGCAAAACAGAGGGATGGATAAAAAAAAAATAAAGGAACAGGATTTTTATTTACTGCTCAGGGATGAGACTTGAGCCTGCCCTGTAATCCCCATGCTCAACCCACCTTCTCCAGAGCCCAGGAGGTGTGTGATCTCTGGTTCAGCATTAAATGAGCTGAGATAAACAAGTCTGGAGCTGAGGGTCTCTCAGGGATCTTTTGCAGCAAGGGTAAAAAGTGGATGAGGAATTCGGGGCTACACCCTTTCTCAGGAATGTCAGGAAAATTCGCTATGATCCATGAAAAAAAAGAACATCTTTGGGCTGTTTTTAAAATTTTAAAATAAAATTGTGAATTGGAAAGTCATGGGGTGAGTTTGAGGCTGGGGTGAGTCTCACTTAGCCTTGTATATTTAATGACTATAGTGATCATGCAAAGCAAACTTTTTTCCCTCTGTGCTTAAATTGTGGGCTTTATATGAATGAAATACAGACTGACAGACATAGACAGGCGTGGTAGTGACACACACCTTTTGATAGGATAAAAATGTGAAAGAGGCAGGGTATCTCTGGTGACCTGCCCCTGAGAAGTTAGGCCATGAAACACATCTAGTATAAGAGGTTTGTTGAGGAGAGAAGTGGAGACATGGATGAGAGATAGAGGAAGACAGGCAGAGAGGAGAGAGGGACCAGGAGAGAAAGCAGAGAGGGCAAAGAGAGAAGCACAGGAAAAGACAAGGAGAGACACAGGGGCACCTGGGGTGGCTAGGGACCCTTTTATCCCCAGCACACCTGGCGACAGCTGAGTAGGCCAGCGGCATTGCCTGTATCCTAACACCTTAGTTCTAGAACCTGGGAGACAGAGGAAGGCAAAATTCTGTGAATTTGAGGCCAGTCCGATCTACACATTGAGTTCCAGTCAAACAAGGCTATGTAGAAAGACCCTGAAAAAAAAAAAAAAAAAAAAAAAAAGAACACAGGACAGGAAGAAGGGGGAGGGATGGAGGGACAGAGGGACAGAGGGAGGGAAGATGGATCATTATGTTTTATTCCATTTTGGAGGTATTCGTAGAGAGGTTTAGCCTTCATTGTAAGAATTTCTGTGCTTTACCTAAAAGACAGAACAGGTCTTTATGTAAGGTGTCATATCTTATGTGAGTTTATTCTGATCACTAACTTAGACCTGGACACTGTGATGTCATCAAATATCGAGGAAGCACAGGGAAAGTCCAAAAGTCCATGGCTAAGTGCTTTCTGTACATTTCCAAAACTATTTCTAGTGAGTTGAAATGGATTTGAGTCCAGAAAATATGTTTTGACTATCTCTTCTTCTATATGACCTACCTTCATACACAGACACACACACACACAAAGAGAGAGAGAGAGAGAGAGAGAGAGAGAGAGAGAGAGAGAGAGAGAGACAGAGAGACAGAGAGAGAGAGAGAGACCCAGACACACATACACACAGACACACATACACAGAGACACACACAGATATACACAGACACACATACATACACACAGACAAACACATATACTCACACACAGACACAAACAGACACACACAGATCCACACAGACACAGAGACACACACAGATACACACAGACACACACATTAATACACAGACACAAACAGACACACACAGATCCACACAGAAACACACATTAATACACAGACACAAACAGACACACACAGATACACACAGACACACAGAGACACACACAGACACAGACATACACATACAGTCACACACAGAGACACACATAGATACACACACACATTAACACACAGACATATACATACACCCACTTACACACAGAGACACATACACTCACAGACACACAGGCACATACATACACTCATACACACACATATTCTCACACAGACATACAAAGACACAGACAAACACCTGGAGACATACACACACAGACACACACATACACTCACACTCACACACGAACACAGACATAGGCACAGAGACATACCCAGACCTACCAATTTAGGTTATGGTATTAAAGCAGCACCAGATAAATCCCAAAAGGAAGAGAACCTTCATTCTCCTCCTTAAAGCTCCATTGCAGTGATTCTCAGCCTTCCCAATGCTGCGACACTTTCGTACAGCTCCTCAGGGTGTGGTGACCCACAAATTATTTTTGTTGCTACTTCATAACTGTAATTTTGCCACTGTTATGAACTGTAATGTAAACATCTGTGTTTTCTATGGTCTTAGGTAATCCTGTGAAAAGGTCATTCGGCACTGAAAGCTTGAGTGACACCCACAGGTTGAGAACGACTTCTCTAGAGATTCCAGAACCTTCCTAGAGGCAGAACAGGAGCATGCCTTGAAGAACACCAGTTCCCACCAGAGATTTAACCCAGCCATGGAAAAGAAACAGATGTGATTTGCTTGACTCCACAGAGATCATTTATTCAGTGTACAATTTGCAATGAATACAATGTAAGGGGTCTTCAAACGCAAGTAAGAACAAGAGATGGTTGCAAAGTTTAAGGTCTCCTGTGTGGTAACAGTAGGGAGCCTATGGGCTCTGCAGCAGAGGACAGAACAAGATTCCTGCAGCCACCTCTTTTCGCTCGCACTGCATCTACTGCACAGCGTGCTCTTGGTCTTGGGATTGGGGCAGAAAACTAGAGTCAGGAGATCTGGTTTCTTCAGCTCTTATCACCTCACGCACAGGACCTAGCTTCACATCCCGATTTTCTTCCTGTCCTCCCATCAGGGCGGATGAGGCCGAGACACACCTGTGCTCACAGGAACAGCAATGAAACTTGAACAGAATATGCTGGGCTGCAAAGCGCCACCAATATCCCAAAGGTCACCAAAAATTAAATCCAAAGCCCAGAAGATGGACAAAGACAGATATCAGAGCCCCATATTTCACAGCTACATCACCAACTGTGACGTGGGAAAGAGAAGGGAAGATGTGAGGAGGGGGATTGCAGGTGAGAGGGATGGGGTAAGACTTAGGAAAACTGAGGTTTAGCCTTGTCAGGCTTCCTGCCAGGCTTGAGCATAATCCCCTGTGGCTCTGTTTTCCCTTATTTGAAAAAAAAAATGTCTCTTCTGATTTCCTAGGGATTTAGAAATTGCAGGTGTCAAATGATTTAAATGTTTAGAAACTGCAGTCTAAATTCTATATGGAAGTATGTCTTAGTTAGGACTTTCATTGTTCTGAAGAGACACCACGACTAAAGAAACTCTTACAAAGGACATTTAATTGGGGCTGGCTTACAGGTGTAGAGGTTCAGTCCATTATCATCAAGGCAGGAAGCGTGGCAGTGTCCAGGCAGACATGGTGCTGGAGAAGGAGCTAAGAGTTCTACATCTTGATCCAAGGCGGTCAGGAGAAGCTGACTCTTCATCACTGGGTGGAGCTTCAAAGCCCAGTCCCACAGTAATACACTTCCTCCAACAAAGCCACACCTACTCCAACAAGGCCACACCTACTCCAACGAGGCCACACCTACTCCAACGAGGCCACACCTACTCCAACGAGGCCACACCTACTCCAACGAGGCCACACCTACTCCAACAAGGCCACACCTACTCCAACAAGGCCATACCTCCTAATAGTGCCACTTCCCATGGGCCAAGCATATCCAACCACCACAAAGTCTAAGTGTTATTTTTGATATTTAATTATAATATACAAACCTGGCATTAGCTACATAATTTTCAGGGCCCAGCACACAATTCCATGTACAAAAGCTGTTAAGAATTGTAGCTTGATGTCCTAGTGACCATGCACAGTAACTACCCATAAATGTGCTCCCACATAAATCAAAGCCAAAAGAGGAGTGAACGTTTCTGATGCTTTGCAATAAAACAAACAAAATAAAATAAATTTTATTGGAACATGGGCAAGCTGGAGAAAGTCACTTAAGCCCACAAAGATAGACATGTTTGATGTTTCGTCAACTTTTCTTCCAGAGGTCTCCACCAGCTGAGACTATGTTGAGGGGTGAGGAAACTCAAAGGCAGGGAGGGGGGGATGACAAGGTAACTTGCTTCAGGATCTACTTCTTTCTGTAACCACTCTCAAAGATGCACAATTACATGTTATAAAAACAATTATGACAATATATTTAAATCTGTTGAATGGATGAGACCTAGTTAATTCTATTTAATTGTAAAAGTTGTCAGAATCAAACTTTTACCAAAGGAAGGAAGGAAGGAAGGAAGGAAGGAAGGAAGGAAGGAAGGAAGGAAGGAAGGAAGGAAGGAAGGGAGGAAAGGAGGGAAGGAGAGAAGGAGAGAAGGAAAGAAGGAAAGAAGGAAAGAAGGAAAGAAGGAAAGAAGGAAAGAAACTGGGAGATTGTGAAAAAGAGGGTCTCATCCAGATATATCTGATAATAATAACTGTGACAGAGGGTGAGCCCAGAACTACACATTTGCACAAAAGCCATTATAAAAACCAATTCTGCAAGGACATCTTTTAGGGTATAGCAGCAGAGCACCTTGGCAGGTCTAGGCCAAGCTATGCTGCAAAGATCAGATCTCACAAGACATTTATTGGTGGGGGGGTGATGAAAGACCATCTTAGAGTAGGGACATGAGAGAGAGAGAGAGAGAGAGAGAGAGAGAGAGAGAGAGAGAGAGAGAGAGAGAGAGAGAGAGAGAGAACACAAAGGTGAGATAACGAGACAGACAGAGAGACCAGAAGACAGAGAGCAGGCTGTGATGGTTGGGAACCTTTAATAGGGTTTAAGGGCACATAAAAAAAAATCGTGACTTGTGACGGCAGTGAAAATGTGTCCATTCAGTGGCAGTGCCTGATGACATGTCTACTAACACTGAGTCCCTGAGGACAGGCTGGGGGGTGTGATTCCTAACAACATCTGCCTAGGAACCACCCATGAGTTATACCCACCCTTGTTGTTGATACTTGTAGTCAAGGGCTGTTATTTTGAAACAATTTATGAATCCTTTATTCTGTCCTAAATGAGACATCTCTATCACACCCCTGCCCTCAAGACCTAGGGAATCATCACAGAAGAGGTAATGAGAGGAGAAATTGAATAGATATTTATAGATGGATGTGGGTTGGATCCAGAATGGGAGGAACCCGTGGGGATGAGAAGGGGAGAAAGGAAGCTAAAATTAAATGGGCATTTGAGCAGTAGTGTGGAAATTTAATATAGTAGATATTATATATATTATATTATATATACATATATATATATACATATATATATATATATATATGTATATATATATATATATATCCTAAACAACAAGAGAGTCAAAGACCCAACTAGCCACCTCATGCCATCAAATGAAGCTTTCAGTCCTGGGAATTGGTTGCTAAAGACAACACCCGTCTAACTCATTGAACATGGAGATGTTGTTACACATTAAAGGCCTAAGTCAGCCATACATGCCTACTGACACAAAGTCTTGGTCTCTGTGAGAAAGCGCTAACCCTAGAATAGATAGTTATAAATCTTGTAGACAGGTAGCCCTGGTGGGAAAGTACCAGTCTAGATAAGAACAAATGAACAATAGATCTTATGGACAGGTAGCTTTGGTGGGAAAGTATTAACTTAGATAAGAATAAATTAATAATAGATCTTATGGACAAGTGCATAGTGACCTGTTCCGCCCTGCTTCTTCTGTGAACTCTTCACCCAGCCAATATCCTGTTCTGAAAGACATCTGTACTCCCCCTGAGAACACCTGCGCTCCCCAGAAACAAAGAAGACCCTTCCCCATATCCTGCTTCAATGTGTATATAAACCCCAGTGTGGCAAAATTAAAATTTGACAGCTCGATGAGACTTCCAGACCTGCTGTCCATTTCTCTCGTACCCTCACTCCCCAGTTCTCTCTCCCAGGTCTTCTGGTCCCAGTTCAGCGCCCCGTGGGACTAGGGCATGAGGATGTCAGCAGGTGACTCTCTAGAGTCTTTGTCCTCGTGTTCCAGCATCCTTGGAATGTTCCAAATCACCAGCAAAACCTCACTGAACCTCAGTAAACGGACCAATGACACTGAAGTGGCTGAGATGTCAGACAAAGAGTTCAAACGTCTACTTTTAAAAAAATAATAATGGCCAGGCTGGAGAGATGGCTCAGTGGTTAAGAGCACTGACTGCTCTTCTAGAGGTCCTCAGTTTAATTCCCAGCAACCACATGGTGGCTCACAACCATCTGTAATGGGATTCGATGCCTTCTTCTGGTGTGTCTGAAGAGTGCAATAGTATATTCACACGCATAAAATTAATAAATCTTAAAAAAAAATAATAAAAGGCTCACATAAACTTCTTAATGAAATTAAGAAGTCAGTGTAGAAGGTCCATGAGAGAGTCCACAGTGTGAAGGAGAAATTCAGCAAGGAAATTGAGATTTTGATTTGTAAAAAATGTTGGAACTGATTTGGAGAGTTCCAGGCAGCGAGATCCTGGTACCTGCAGACACTACTGAGGCCCCACGGAAGTGGTCAGTAGGTGGCCCTTCCCAGTTCATTGCTGCTTGCTGTAACCATCCCCTCTGCTTAGTGTAGTCAACGGAGAAACAGCAGAGGTGTCCTCTAGTCGGCTCTCACTGGGAAACTTTCTTTCTGCTTTGAAATACTCACCAGTTAGCTAAATCTGCAGATAGAAAACCTCCCGAGGGAAACAACTCTGGAGTCTTTTCCATTCTGGGGCCAGGGAGGGAATCAAATCTCATATCAGGGTAAGTACAAGCTATCTGCATCAGTTTGCATTCTGTGGGAACATGGAGAAGCCTGGGCCCATTATCTGTTTCCCTCTGGTAAAAAGCACAGCTGTTCGCAGAAAAGTGTGTGAAATTTGTAGTGAACTATTTTTTTCCCGTGGTAAAAGAAATTTAACTTATAATGTATTTTATCAAAGAAACATATAGCTTTTTTTTCTGCACATCGGATATGGTTCTAAGTGCTCTCTGGAAGTATTAACACATTAAATCTTTTAATAAACAATGAAGTGATAGTATTCACCCCATTTTATATAAGAAGGAACCACGAGAGGAGAGGCTAAGTAGCTTTCCCAAGATTCCACAGGTAGGGGGTGGCTAAAGCAGGAACCACACAAGAATCTTGTAGCTACTTTGCCAGAATTCTGGGAGGGCTTGTGCCAGCACCTCATCTTTCCTGTATGAAGGTAAGAAATATCAGCTAATGAAGATGAGAATGTAACCCGGGGCTCAGTACTCTGTACCAGTCCTGCAGAGGGTAAAAATACAGACCAGGAGGTTGATAAGTGGCGGGCACTAGACAGTTACGGTTATTGCTCTTACACTCTCAACACTTACGGGGCGGGGGTGGTGGCAAGCTTAGCTTGAACTTACAGTGGCAAGTGGAAAGACAGTCTCCATCATCTCTGCCACAAAAGTGGACAGCCACGAATGCCACCTTCGCCTCACACAGGACCGGGGAGTTACAGTCAGAGGGGTGTCTTAGCTGTGCTGAAGCCGTGAGCCTAGAGACCATCATGCACCATGCCCAGCCCTTCCCTTCCCCAGGCTTATGGCCTATGTTTGTCTGCATCTCCTGAAAGCATGCCTGGTAGCTACACAACAGTAGTTAAAGCAGCTAGAACAAAACCACACTGAGGAACCCTGGTGTCTCATAGAAAACATTGTTATCGAATGTTATGGCATCTTTCAACACTCTGATACAACAGATTCATGTAATCAGGTGTGGTAAGATCTTGGGTACTGGAATTTGGACCTTTTGTTGATATTTATGAAAAGTTCTGGCTCCTCACTCAGTCTGCGGTTTACATTGTCCTCTATCTCCTTCATGCCAAGTTCGTAGAATCCCGTTAGCTCAATTGTTCATGTGGCTGTTATTTAAGCTAGTATGGTCTCTATTGGTTATATTCTTTATGTTATGAGAACCCTCTCTACCCCCTTTGCTCTGGTTTATACAGAAAACTGTGAGTGTTTGGGGAAAATTACTCCAGATGATAAAGTGAGAGGTGACTGAAACTTGTATGCTTAAATTCTTATCATCAGAAAACCATCTTTTTAGAAAGCCTTTCTGTGTATGTGTGGGTATGTGTCCACATGAGTGTGGGCATGCACATGTCATGGTGTGAAAGATAGAAAAATTTAAGTTGGCCCCCCTGCACCCTGCCCATAAAGCAAAGACATAAAAATCAGTAAGTCAAACACGGTGGTGCCTCAGTTCCAGGAAATTAGCTGACCACTCAAACACATGGCCCTAACTAACAGCCCTGAGACAAATGGTGTCAGGATGATATAGGCTTGAGATAAGCCTGACCGGCCTTGAACCGGTATATATGATAGATAGAGTGTAGCTAGTCTGAAATAGCCAATTATAAAGTGACCTGCCATCCACCTTAGGAGTTTGAGTTCAAATGAACCAATGACCTGAGTCCCCTCCTTCCCCCTCCCCTCTTCCTCCTAGCTTGTGGTTTCTTCCTTTATAAGCTGTGAGAATTCATTGCTAGCTGCTGGTTTCCTCTACCCCTGCGTGGGATACGAGTGAAGGACGCCCTAGCATGCCAGTATAAGTAAACCTCTTGCTGTTGCATCAAGCCGTGTTTTTTTTGTGAGTGATTTGGGGTTCTCCTGCAGTTCTCCATGGGGTCGTGAGGTCCCCTTTCATACGGACCTTATAGGTGCACATGTGGAGGTCAGCGGTCAGCTCTCTTAGCCAGCTCTCGCATCCTACCTTGAGACAGTCTTTTGTAGCCGGGTCTCTCTTGTTATACTGTACACTGTAAGCAAGCCGGCCTGTGGCCTTCCAGACAATTCTGTCTCCACCTCCCATCTCTCAGAAGGAGTGCTGGGAACAACAGGGGAGAGGCTAACATTAAACCTTTTAGATATTTTATCAAGGTCCTTCCTTAAGGGAACCTAGCCACCCCTTCATTCAAGGGGTTCTGGGTCTGCAAACTAGCTTAAGTCTGGAAATTATTCACAGGCCAAGACTGCCTTTTGCTGTGATCTGATGTAGCCTTTCTTTCATTTATTTGAGAAATTTTCTGCTTGTACAGATCAAACAAAACTGTCATAGGCTTCTTATCTATTTCATGCCTGGGAAGATTATGATTGATTAGCCAGTCATACAAATCATGCTATTGTAAAAATCGCTTTGCCTGTGCTGCCTATTACAGGGTCAGGGTACCATGGACATTTGCCTATTCTGCCTATGACAATGGCAGCTGTACCGATTCAGTGCTGCCCCGGCCCCTGCTGCTTCAGGGAACTTCACTCACTAGGCTATTACATCAGATGCTATTACATCTGTAGATTTTATCATTTCATGTTCTTTTGTCCTTAATGTCTGTGTTGATTATGAGCATGTCTGGGTACTGGTCCTCTCACCAAGCTGTCTTCCTTCTGGGGCCATATATTTGTTCACCTCCCCCCACCCCCTTTCTGGACAGCCTGAAACCTTTGGTGTAACTTCTAAGGGAAAGCAGATTTAGGAATGCATAGGGTAAGGTTGGTTGGAGAAGCACTCTTTGAATATCTGCGTCCCAGACCACACCCAGGTGTCAGACTCCACTAACTGCTTGCTGATTGTTCAATTGCTTTCAATAACACCCCGGGGCATAAATCACTCCACAGTCAGATCCAATTAGATTTGCACTCCTTCACAGGGGTAGTTCTGAGGTCAGTGCTTGAGGTTTGTCAAGACCCCAAGAGGACTCTCATTAACGGTCTCTTTCTCTGGTTCTGTCATGAAATGGCTAGTCTTGGTTTTTCTTCTGAAAACTTCTCCTAAGTGCTTGCCTCTGAGACTTTCAGCACTTGGAGCGTGATCTTCCCCCATGTTTAGTTTCACACAAGATCTCAGAAAGGCCTGCTTTCTCCTCCGGGGAAGACGTCTGGGCCTCAGCTCCACATCTGCAGCAGGTACACTGTAAATCTCTCCAAGTGTGGTGTCTGCCTTGGGAGCAGGACACTGAGTAGGATGGAAGCCTCAGATTTCTAAGCTTTTCCCTCTTAGTGTAACTCCTACTGCCCCCCCCTTCAAAAAAAAAAAACAAGATTTCGTCACAAATGGCTTTAGAAAGACGAAACTCCACATTGAACAGTTAACTAAGAATCCAAGCAGAAGTGCTTGGGGACTTACCCTATCATCTTCAACCTGGGGTTCTTCAGGTTGTCCAAATTTTCGAAATGTCTGTAAGACACTCCATTTGGCTGAATTTCACTAAATGTTTATTGCTTTTGGACATTGTGCAAATTCTTCCTCAGATTTCCTGAAAAGAAGCTACAGGCACTAGCCTGTCTCTCAACTTTTCTTTGAAGGGAAGAAAGAGCTATCTCCAGCCATGGCATCTTAGCCATCTCTGTGCTCAGGTGACCGTCCCTGGCACTGATGCTAACACAGACAGAGATATGGTGTTGGCATCTTCCGTTCACTTCTGTTTCCAACTTGACCTTCCCTAGAAGTCTACCCTTGACATGTCTTTATTGTGATTATTAAGTGGCTAGTCTAGTCCACATTTCTTTTGCCTAAGGGCAGCCACTCGCTCTTTTAATGCTTTAAAATACATGAGCAGGGGGCTGGAGAGATGGCTCAACGGTTAAGAGCACTGACTGCTCTTCCAGAGGTCTTGAGTTCAATTCCCAGCAACCACATGGTGGCTCACAACCATCTGCAATGCAATCTGATGCCCTCTTCTGGTGTGTCTGAAGACAAATATACATAAAATAAATAAATAAATCTTTTAAAAATAAAATACATGAGCAAATGTACCCAATGGTGCAGGGTTCTGTCTCTGCCAGGTCATCACCAAAGCCTTTCATCCTATGTGACAGTTCCCATGACATTCGATGGGCACAGTAACGCATCATGCTGGCATGTGACTCAAGATGTCATAGGATGCCTCCCTAAAATCTTCTGTTATTTGATTTTATCATTTGTTCCCTTTACTGTAGAACATGGAATATGAAGCCCAAAGAGTTTTGCTTTTCTAGGGTCACATCGTAGTTAGGGTTTTCATTGCTGTAAAGGGACACCATGACCAAGGTAACTCTTATTAAAAAAAAAAAAACAAAACAAAACAAAATAAACAAACATTTAATTGGGACTGGCTTACTGTTTCAGAGGTTCAGTCCATTAACATCATGGTGGAAAGCATGGCAATGTCCAAACATACGTGTTGCTGGAAGAGTCAAGGTTTCTACATCTTGATCCAAAAGTGGCAGCAGGAGACTGGCTTCTGCACCACACACATCACCAGGAGGGGGGTTTCACTTCCACACTGGGCTAAGCTTGAGCATAGGACCTCAAAGTCTCCCCAATACACACACACAGTGAAGACCTTCCTTTGAAGACCCCCATACTCGGGAGACCCTTCCTCAAGTCTCAGGAAATCACGACCACCCAAAGATCACAAGAAACCATACCTGGATGCAATCAGCAGAGGCTTTATTAGGAAAGTTGGCCGTCGGTCAAACCACAGGCTCTCTCTCAAGAGCAAGGTTTGGCCTCGAGTGACGGGTTAAGGGGTCTTTTAAAGAGGAAAACCACAAACCAAGGGAGTGGGGAGGGGGTGAGGTGCTGCCAAGGATACATAACATAAGAATAGCGAAACATTCCAGAGAAACTCACCCTGAATGGTTAATAGCCATGGAAATTACTCAGTACACTCATTCTTCTCAAAAATGTGGTTTTACCATGTCACTGTGTCCCACCCTGTCATTTACCAACTATTTCAGATTAACTATCTTCACTTCTTCCGGCTATAGCCCCACCTAGGTGGCTTACTGCCTGAGGCTTGAGGAATGTAATCCATAATGTCCTGGGGGGGCCTGAAATCTTATTTTCAGTTCCGAGTTCTGGGACCTGCATTTTTCTGCCCAGGTCTAAGGGCAAAGAAATCTACACATATTTCATAAAATGGCCTTTATAATTTTTCACTCTACACCTTCAACAAGCCCACACCTCCTAATAGTGCTATTTCCCATGGGCCAAACAAATTCAAACCACTGCAGATCTCCAGGTGTGCCACCTTCTCTTTGATTATGTCTGGGCCAAGGCTGAGGACAGTGAGCAGCCTGGGAGAGAAGCTGCAGCATGCTTTGTGTGCTTACATACAACACATGTCTTCTTCATTTTTCCATGTGAGAGAGCCAGGTCTGCTACTAGTCTCAGGAGGATGAACCAGGTCATGGAGAGGGGTGTTTTCGGAGAAAAGTTCTCACAGTAGAACCAACATGAAGTCCAGGCTCTCCAAGGAAAGTACCAAACACTGATGAAAGGAAGGGAAGTAGCGGGTTATGTATATGCAATGCACCTGCCAAGTGTGCTGGATTCACAAATGAAATACACACACACACACACACACACGCACGCACGCACGCACGCACATGCACACACACCAGGTAATTAATTTTGATATGCCTCAACTAGCTCAGTGGCTGGACATTTTTAAACCTCCCTGCAGCTAGCAAACACGCCTCTGGTATTCCTGAATTAACATCTTTTAAATCTATGCTTTATCTTTGCTGCCCTGTTACCTTCTGGGCAGGACCCCCATAGGGCCACATTCCCTGTCCACCTACATTGTAGGATGGTTTCTCTCCTTCAGCTCTTAAACCTGATCCTTCTTCCTCCGAGTCAAGGTGACTCTCCTCTTCTGCCCCTCTCAGTCCCTTTCCTGTGCAATCTAAATGTCCCACCTCTGTCTCCCAGCCCAGCCATTGGCTGTATGGCAATTCTTTATTACCAATCTAAGCCAGGGACTCTCAGGTCTGGAAGCAGCTTTTGGGAGCTAAATCAAGACAAAGCATTAGAACCAATTCCCTACATGGAAGAGAAGAGGAAAAGGAAGGGGAAGGGGCAGGACTGGGGAGAGGGGAGGGAAGGAGGAGAGGGAAAGGAAGGAGAGAGGGGAATAGGGAAAAAAGAAGATGTGACAGTTAGTGTTAATTGCTAACATCTGGAGTCACCTGGAGCCATTGGCATGTTTTTGAGTAATTAGGTACATAGATGTGGGAAGACTATCTTAACCAGGGGCAGGACCGTTTTTCTTTCATTGACTTGACACAGGCTAGGGGCCTTAGAGATGCAGGAATCTCAATTAAGAAAATTCCTCCGTCAGATTGCCCTGTAGACAAGTCTTTCAGACATTCCCTTGACTAAAAATTGATGTGGGAGGACCCAGTCCATTGTGGTTTGGAGTTCTGCTGGGCAAGTGGTCCTGGGAATATAAGGAAGCAGGCTGAGCAAGCCATGGGGAACAAGCCAGTAAGCAGCACTCTTCCATGGCCTCTGCTTCAGTCCCTGCCTCCAGATTCCTGCCCTGCTTGAGTTGCTGCTCTGGCTTCCCTTGAGGATGAACTATACTGGGAATGTGTAAGCCAATAAACCTTTTCCTCCCAAGTTACTGTCGGTCATGGTGTTTACTGCAGCAATAGAAAGAAGACTCCATTTGACCCAGCCCTAGGGAAGTGTGTCTCTCCAGTATGGAATTTCTCCTGCCCTTTAAGGCTACATTGTATTTTATGTGCTATTGTAGTTTAGTGGAACCCTATAGACAAACGTCATCTCATCATTTATTCACTATAAATAATTTAACTTCCCTGGTCACAATCAGCCACTTAAAAGACATGTATGAACTCTTGCCTTATAGGGCCAGCCTAAGATATAATAAGATAATGTGTATAAATAACCTTGGGGAGTGTTTGATACATAAGGATTGCTCAATAAATTCAATTTTAAAGTGGGGGTGCTGTGCACAAACTACACTTTCATTCTACAAGGGCTCAGTGTGTGTCCAGTTACTGAGTTGGGTTTGGTACCATGCTCAGCACCACGCTCAGGCATTTGTTAAGTCTCTGTTCACTTGGCAGTTGTGTGTATTCATGCACACACTTGCACATGGGTACATGTGGTATGCATTCGGATTTGTGGCATGAAACATCTAGTACAAGGCAGATTCTAAACAAATAGGATGGCTGGGTTTAGTTTTCTGTTGAAGAGATAAAAATCTAAATCTGAAAAACTAACAACCTAGTCAAATGTGGGTTTGTTTGTTTTTTTTTTTTTTTTTTTTTATTTTTTAAATAAATGATGGAAGGAAAAAAGCCTCAGGGGCTGAGAGGAGGGAAGTCAGCCCTGGCTGAACTGGGGGTTGTGCTAACCTAGGAAGGAGACAGGGAGGACAACACATTAAGAGTCAGCCCTGGGGTGGCAGACTGAAGAGTAAGGAGTGTCTCTCGCCTTTTTAATAGAAACAAAAGAAACCCACCCTCTAGCCCTAAATTTTGCCATAGATAACCCAAAAGTCGAGAAGTAATTATTGTCTGGATACGAGAGCTTTGGGACTTATGTCAGCTCTATGGGAAGGCTGAAATTCACACAGAGAAGAGACCGTGAGGTGCTACATTCAAGGGACAAGGCTGGCCCTCCACGGGCACAAGAAAAGCCCCACTGCAGCTCTGAACCTGGCCCTCCTCTTCTGCCATCTAGCAGGCAGTTAGCAAAACCCAGTTTCCCTGGAAGCCCTAAGTAGCCTCTTCTTCATCCAGAAGATCCTGCCCTGTCTTCCCTCCACCCAGGAATTCCCAGGACTTCTCCTTGCCACTGTGTAAGTGGGTTTGAATGAGCAAAGGGTGGCAGGTCTTCACGGCTTTCTCATCTACCTGCAGCAGAATTTTAAAGAATGTCAGTCATCCATCCCTAAATAATCCTTACCATATCCTTTGAATATCCTAGAAACTGGAAATTTTATTAAAATTTGATCATAGGCAAATGTGTTTGCCTCACCTCCAGAAAGTGGCATAAAGAACCGTGTCCTACCAGGTACCGGCTTGGCTCTTTTAGAGACAAACCCTGATGTTCCATTTAATTTAAAAGTCTTCTCCAAGTTGGGCCCCCATGCCTACTGGTAGTGTTGAGCACTGGGTAGTGGAGACTCTTGTTGCTTCTCACAGTGTGTCTTCGTTATTTTTCTGTTGTTGTGATAAAGTGTCATGACCTAGGTGGGTTATAAAATAAAGTGTGTTTGGGCTTACATTTCCAGAGGGTTAAAATCCAAGATGGTGGAGCAAAGGCACTGGGGCAGGAGCTGAATTAGAGCTCCTCTCTGAAACTGCAAACACAAGCAGGGAACACACTGGAAAGAGGGTGTGACATAGAAACTGAAGAGCCTTCTCCACAGTGACATACTTCCCCAGGCAAGGCCATGCCTCCTAAACCTACCCAAAAGCCACCAACTGGGGACCATGTGTTAAAAGCTCCAAGCCACTGGGACACATTCTCATTCAAACCACGGATGTGGTACTCAGCAAGAAAATCTGCTCCCTCCCTCAGTAGCAAAAGGGTGTGGTTACTGGCCGCCTCTCTTCACCAAGTGACTCTAATATTCCAAATCTACCAGCCAATCCTTGGTCGCTTCCTACTTGCCAGAGTGATTAATTAAAATTTTTATCTTCATAGCTCTAACTAGTAACTCCTCAGTCATTTCTGTAGTGTTATCCAAAAGATACCACTGTTCATTAGGGCCTTTCAGATAGGTGTAATCAGTCATTTCTCTCCTATTTAAACTGCCTTCATTCCTGTAATATTTGTGGGTGCGGTGGCTGTTGGATGCCTTTGAGATTTGCAGAGTTTTGCAGCTGTGGAAAAATCTCCACTAAAGCTTCTCCAGCTTAGTTTAACTCAGATGTCTGGACCTGGTGTGGTTAGCAGAAAATTTCAATAGAGCAGTAATTACTTTTTTATTATTGTAATATACGGGAAGAAAATCCTGGCTTCCAAGTTGGGAAGTCCTGCTGTGACTCAATAAAGCTCCCACCTCTGACCTCTCAGAGGCAGGGACAGGAGTCTTGTGACTCCTAGGATAGAGCTGGGGAGCTCTGAGGTCCCCCAACCAGGTTGGGAGAGATGAGTGCGGGGCTGAGGTCACTCCTGGCCTCTGTGTCCTGGCTCCTGCCTGGCGGCTGGGTCTGGCAGGCCAGTGGCTGGGAAGGAGGCCCAGCTTTGTCCTTTGTTTCTCTGGCCCCAACAATCACATCTGAGCTGTTTGAGTGTGTACTCACTTGAAGACCTCTGGCATCCCAGGGAGATTTGGAGCTTGTTCCATGACCTCAAGGGCATGGACCACCTGGCCTTGGTTAGATTCCAGCCTGTTGTATCTCAGCTGACTGTCAGTCACCTGCATCAGAACTATTTTTCAGAGGTTTGCATCCTGCTCCCTGTTGTCAGATTCTGCTTCTTCTAGCACCTTTCAGCCCCACGGGAGGGAACTGGTCCTTGTCACCCTATTGCCAACCAAGTATTAATGTTCTGGGAGTTGTCTCTGTCACAGCAAAGTTTAGCTGGAATCCCAGATGAGTGGGATAGAGTATGAAAGGAAATTTTGAAATTTCCTTTATTCTAGTTTCTGAAACCTTCTACAAAGAGCATAATATTATATGTCAGGCCGTCTAAGGCATGTTAGATCTTGGGAATGAAATGGTAACAGATATGGTGAACCCAAGCAGGATGAGCTGGACACAGTCAATCCAGGCCTCTTTGGGTGAACATTTGGTGACTGTCAAGTGTAAGGAAACTCAAAGATCCATGAGACATCATGACGTAGTGTGTCCCCTGACTGAAGGGAGCAAGGGGACAAGAGGGCAGTCTCAACCTGCAGAAGCAGCAAGGTCCCTGAGGGATGAGGTGACAGAGAACACTTGGCACTCAACCCAGCTGTTACAGTCATTTCACCAAGATGAACTACGGAGTTGGTTTTTCATAGAAACATCTAAGTTGGGATTTTAAACTTCCCAAAGCCTCTAGGAAGGAGGGACATGATTCTTCAGGCCAGTGTGTAGTCAGTGTGTACACTGAGTGCATAGTCACACTCGGTGGCTCCCCACTGAGTGGCTTCTCCTAGCCTGTCTCATGGAACACTGAGAGGTTCACTGGGCACTCAGAAATATGTGCTGTGAGACAGGCCTCTTAGAAACCAGATGTCATACTCTCTCCACACTCACTGAGATTGCTGGATCTTTGGTGATTTAAATTAGAATGTCCCTCATAGTCTCAGGCATTTGAACACTTCATTTGGGCTGAGTGCACCCTGTGTATCTGACTGGATATGTGGAGTGATTTGAGAAATCCACAAAGTCCCCTGCTATCTATTTATCCTCTGAAAAAGTTCTGCACAGATTGACAAATGGTGGCCATGACTGTGAGTGTGGCCCTCTAAGAGCTCCCCAACCCCACCCCTTTACAACACAGACTCCTCTTGGGAAAAACATCTCACTCCATTGAAACGTCATTTATCACAGATTAGCTATTGGGTATGGATGGAAATGCCCGGAGTGAGCCAAGCAACAGGCAGTTTTGCTAAGAGGAGAAAGGAGACATTGTTCACAGCATGAGAGAAGGAAGCACAGTAGTTCCACGCTAGGTCAAGAAGACCCCAAAACTGCAGGGTTCCTTTATAGGGGAAGTATGAGCTGCATAGGGTGTGGGGAATGAGGAAGAAGCAGGAAGAGTCTTGGGAAGGTGGAGGATGGGCGGAGAAAGGAGCCAGGACAAAATGTTCACAGTGGAGTCATTTTATGCAGACCCACAAGGAAAACTGACAACAGATAAAAATAACACTGAGTGATGACACTCTCAGATGACTTCTAATGACTTGTAGGCACCACTGATATCCCTCCTTATTCTTCATTTCCCTGCAAAGCCACCCAACGCACACAAGTAATTATATAATTGTATGTGAATTAAGTTAATTAAATGAATAGATACATGAGCCATGGAGACTAATGTCCAGTACACATAGATTTTAAGTTTACTTATGCAAACAAATATCAAACAATAAAGCCAGCTTTGTCCTGGGTCATACTCTTCATAAGACACCTTCTGAATATATTTCACAGACACAAACAGGCTGGGAGTTTTTTCCTTGTGGTGATTTGAATGAGAATGTTACCCGTAGGCTCAAATATTTGAATACTTGGTCCTCAGTTGTTGGCTCTGTTTGTGTGGGTTCAAAGGTCTGGCCAGAAGTACTTGCTTAAGTAAGTACATCACTGGCAGAGGACATTGAGGTTTCAAAGCTATGCACCATTCCAAAGCTCCCCACTCCACACACACACACACCCTGGTTCATGCTTACAGTTCAAAACGTGAGCCCTCAGCTTCCTCTTTCTGCCACCACACCCCCGCTGCTTCATGCCATGGGTCCCCACCATCATGTACCTCTGGAACCATAGCCCAAGTTAACTCTTATATAAGCTGCCTGGATCGAGCAGTTTTAGCACAGCAACATAAAAGAAATGGATACAGTCCTCATGAGTGCATCTGTCTTCCTGGGGCTCCTCATGGAAACTGCCTCCGTTCTTTATCCACACAAAGGCTTGACTGTTGCCTGTGCCCTGGACTATTCTCTGCCTGATCCTACCTGCCCTTGGGAGTTGGAGGTGAGGTGGTGCAGAGTCAATGACACAGACCCCAGGAGCAAATGAGAAACGTGCAGCAAGCTCGTCTGAACACTGCTGCAAGCTCCTTTAATACCCTGCACCAATGGCCCCATTGGTCCCAAGAAAGCATCTCTTCTAAACAGCAGTTCCTGATTGGCTGGCATTGTCTGCACCATCAGTTCTTGGTCTCTCTCAAGCAGTCCTCAATTAAGCCCTCAATTAGATGCTTTTGCAGCTGCTCACCCAGGTGTTTACATAGAGGTGGCCCCACCATTCCTGCTGCACTTGACCACTGCAAATTCCAGCACCTCTGCAAGTCTCTGGATGGATATGAGCTGTCCAAGTGCCGTAGGAAAGAGTTATCTTCTGGAGGTATCTGTAGGGTGAGGTGGGACTCAGAGGTCATTTCTATATCCCTTACCTAGACTGACCCATCAGTATTGTGTTGTTCCAAGTGTTCTGACCTTGAGAGAGGTTCCAGAACACACATCCTTATAACTATGAAAGCCTCGTATAAGTTCTGAGATGCCCATGGTCAAGATTTGTGAAGAGAAATCTGCTCTCCAAGGAACCAGGTTACTTATCCAAGAAAGAATTAATACAGTAACCCTAGTCTGACCCCAAGGTCTGAGCCCAAATCACAGCTCCACACCATCTTTGTTGACTTTGACAGTTTAATACTTTCCTACTTTAACCTTGACCTCAGGCCAACCATTGGGAGTCTCCATAGCCCCCAGAGAGGGCTCTGCTTTTCCCTGTTTCCACATGTCCCTCTGGATCCAATGCTTTGTATCTTGACTGGACCAGAAGTCTTTGCATTTTAATAGGAAAAATAGTTCAGATTGGATGCTGAATGAATTTCTTGCAAATGGCTTAACCATAGAGTGTTGACATTTTCTTTTACTTACCCTAATGATGTCGAGTTTCTTAAATGTGTTTGGCAGCGTACACATATCTTTCATATGTTTTTTTTTTTATATGTCCTTTGAACATGAACTCTTCTAAAACTTCATTGTGTTTATTAGGTTTCAGCTTGAAATGTGGCTGGACCATTAGTTTGTCCTTGGAAGGCCAAGGTTTGACCAAGGAAGTAAAAAAAAAAAAAAAAAAATTAAGTAAGGAGTTTTCCTAAATGGTGTGGGTGTGTGTGTGTGTGTGTGTGTGTGTGTGTGTGTGTGTGTTACAGGGGTAGGATGATGGTTGCATAATATTCTGGGATATAAAGCAATAGCCTCATATAACTTAAGAACCTAAAATAATTAGATCTTTCCTCATTAATCTTTCTTTAGCATCTGAAATATTAATGGCAACTTCATGCTAGGTCTGTGTCTTTAGTACTCATTTCATTGAAATCACCTCTCTTAGTCATTACTTTTTATGATAGTCCAAGCTTCTCAGGTCCAGCCAACCTATGACCTAGCATCAGGACTAAAGAAAATGCTTCATCTTTGGAAACATCTGAGCAGGAACCAAGGCCCTTCTGCTAACACTAAAATCACCCTGAGCAGCTAGGCACATAAGCATTTTTCTCTTCCTTATACCCAAAGACAAAACCCATAAAAGTCTCACCTTACAGGTCAACTTTCAAGTCACAAAATTTACATATTATCTACAAAAATATGTCATGTTTTCCACTTGTATTTGGTTAAAATCGGCAGGGCAATCTTAAAGTTATTGCTTCTTGATTTTTTTTCCTTTATAACTGCATTTCAAACATACACATAGAGAGATTTTCACATTGGGATAAATTAAAGCGTGCAATGACAAAAACAAAAAAAAAAATCACTTTACCATAAGTAGTTATAAGACCAGAAAATGTCCGTAGCTCATTTTCAGTGCTGAATGAGTTCTCAGGCCTAAGGGGAAAGCAGTGCATGGGGTGAGCCCTATGTTCACTTTGTCTTGGGGGCAAGATAGGGACAGGTTCTTGGCATTAGCTTCAGGAGTCAAAACTGAAAAAAGAGTAGGAGTGGTAATGACCTAAGAAAATAGATTTTGATGATCAGGGCTGAGAATCCTAGAGATGGGGAGAAAGGAGGAAGAATGAGAAAGCAGAGCAAGAAAGCACTCAGTCTTGATGATATGGTGCTTTTCTATGGGTCGTTGGCCAGGGAGTGGCTGGCTGTACATTGCTCCAGGAGGTGATGAAGACAGAGTTCCTATCCTTTCTGGGATGAGGAGTTACAGAGATAGTAGAGCTATATACTTCTGAAAGGCAGAGGAGCTCCAGCCACTCAGGATGGAAAGGCTTCCTTAGTACTCCAGGTATCCAGAGAGCCAAATGACTCAGTTGGTAAAGTGCTTGTCAAACCTGGGACCTGGTTCTGATCCCTAGAATGCACATAAAAATGTCAGGTCTTATGGTGTGTACTTGTAATCCCAACCCTGTGGAAGTGGAGACCAGAGCATCCCTGAGGCTCACTTGCAAGCCAGTCTTGCCTAATTGGTGGGCTCCAGGATAATGAAAGACCCTGTAACAAAAAAGGGGGGACAGCATTCCTGAGGATGACACTTGAGTTTGTCATCTGAGGAGACACTTGAGGTTGTCTTCTGAGGATTACTCTTGAGATTGTCTTCTGGCCTCCATATGTGTGTACACACATTCACAACTCACATACAAATAAGAAAGAGAAATATAACTTGTATTTATCTGGGGCATCAAAGAGGAGCCTCCTGAAGAGAAAGAACCACTCCTGTAGTAAGGACTCTTCAAGCAACATCACGCCTAACATCAGCACAGTAACAAAAACTTTTAAGTGGATGATGAAGGAGGTAGTTTTGACCTACAGTCAAGAGAAACAATGGTAAATAGAAACAGACTGTGAGAAGAGACAAACATTACAGCTAGCATACACGGGCCGTTTAAATGGCTGCTAAAATATGCTTGAAGACATAAAGGAAAAATATGACCTTGATGAGCAGTGACTCTCAAGGAAAAATAAGTCTAAATAAAAGAACCAAGCAGAAATTTAAGAAAGGGCAAATAGAAAGCCTACAATGGAAGAATTATTTGAACAATCAAATTACAGTCAAATGAGAAAATCATCCGTGAACTCAATGAGAAAGCCACATTAGCCAATGTTAAGAGCAGAGGGAAGAGTAAAACCAAGTGCACACGTAGTGACCTGTGGGACACCAGTGTTCTGATGCATATGCATTTATGACAGAGAGAAAGAAGACAGTAAGAGTGGAAGAAGAAAAGGATCTAAATAGAAAAATCAAAATTAGCCCAGATTTAGATTTTAAAGAACAACCTATAATACTAGGAAATGTAGCGAATCATTCACTATAAATAAAAGCACCTCAAAGAAGAATGAAGTAGAAGTCCAGAAAACCAAAGACAATAACAGTGATTTAGAAATGGGAAATCAAAGTTACTCATTATATTCAGAGGAATGATTCTAAAGATGTCCAGTTTCTCTGACAGAAAGGGTAAGTGTGTGGGTGAGAGAGATTCCCTGATAAATGAAATAAGATAATACGATGAGAAATAAAAGTGAAATAGTAAAAATATCTTATTAACACCGAATACAAAAGAAATGAATAGACAATAGGATGATAACTATAGCAATGTGGCTGACTTAAAACCAACCACATTAAATACTAGAAAACTAAACCATGCTAATTAAAAGACAGAGATTATCTGGACTGGATACAGCATTATGGACTAAAGACAGTGAAGCAGGATTGTGAGTTTGAGGTTAGCCTGAAGAACATTGCAAAATGAGGGGGAGTAGGGCTAGTCTATAATCAAGCCCTCTTGTCTGTAAGAGACACATTTTGAATAGGAATGGAGAAGTTGAAAGAAAGGTACATTAAGACACACCAAGCAGGAAACCATGGGCTGGAACTATTGTACAGTTGGTAGGACGCTTTCTTAGCATGGAGAAAGCCGTGGTCCTTAGCACTGCACAAACCACTGTGGCAGAGGCAGGGGGATCAGAAGTCTAAAGTCATTCTCAGCTATGTAGCAAGCCGAGAGCCAGCCTGGGATACATAGAACTCTGTTTATATACATACATATATATATGTATATATTGTCTTCTGAGGATTACTCTTGAGATTGTCTATAACCACTAAGCTAATGGTACGCACATAAAAACTAGTGGATCTATATTAATATCAGAGAAGGTAGACTTTGAACTGGAGAGTGTTAATAATAATAAAGGTAAAATATTTCACAAAAGTGGAAAAATCAATTCAAAAGAAAGTCGTGCAAATATTTGTGAGCCATTTGAATATATGCACAGACCTTCCTCTGCTCTTTATTTTGCATTTAGAATATACAGCTTATTATTCTGATTGTAAAAGGATACCTCCAAAAGCATTACCTCAAAACACTACAGAACATTTTCATGTATCTACATCATGTCACATACCCTGCTGGATCACGATGTTACAATAACCGTCTTCCTACAGAAATCATTCTTATGTCTACTAATTACCAATAATTATTCATGGCTTCATTCTTTCTTACTAATGTTTACTTTGTAAATTTTAAATCTTTTTAAACAAAGACATAAATCCCATATATATGCCAACGTATGAATGTATGTATTTATGTATGTATATGGAATATTTTAATATACAGCTTCATTGTGTGATATTCAGACTATTAAAGATCTATGCCCTTCTCTTGGCTCTTACTTCCTTCAGAACAGCACCTTACTTCAAAGTATTTCTCTATGCTCAGGACCATGAAGAACAATGGTTCATGCATCCTTCGGCTCTCCAGCATTCATGGATGACAAGGGACTAAAGACAGGACCAGAGGTATAGCTTTTGTATTTGCTGCTCCCCCAGGAAGCTCAGTGGATGTTGTGCTTGGGTTTGGATCTCATTTCATCAGTGGGAGTGGGTCTAGAAATTATATTGGGTGTCAACAGAGAAGACGCTGAGACACCTATGCCTGAGCATATGAAAGCAAGGCTGGACAGGTAGAGAATCAGGTTTGACAACTGTGGCTCCTTTCACTGTGTGGTATTTATTCTTATTTCATTTACTTGGTGTGTGGGATATGACTGGGTGCATGTTTGTTTATAGGTATGTGTGCTTGCCCAGTCGAGTGAATGCAGAGGCCAAAGATTCATGTCAAGCTACCTCCTCAATCTCTTCTCCATCTTATTTTTTGAGGCAGGGTCTCTTATTGAACCTGGAGCTTGGTGTTTCCCCTAGGTCTCTGGCCACTGAGTCTCTAAGGACCCCCTGTCTCTGCCCCAGCACTGGAGTTACAGGTGCCATATGTTGCCACACCCAGATTTTTAAGTGGGTACTAGGGATCAAAACTCCTCAGTTTCTTTTACTTGCAGAGCAGGCACTTTGCCTTTCCTCTCCCCCACAGTGACTTTTAGGAGTTCCTAATCACTAAACAGTCAACAGCACCCCTAGTGGTCAGTCCCCACAATGCACGAAGGCACATTCTTGTAAACACAATTCATTTTTTTTTTTTTTCTTTTTCAAAAAGAAAGGGTTCTAGCCTCAGAAACCTACCCCTGACTGATACACATATAATCCCCTATCCATGTGCGATGGCTGTTCTTAGTTGTCAAGTTGACTACATCAGGAATGAATTAAAACACAAATGGCTGGGCACACCTATAAGATACTTTTTCTTTCTTAATCTGAAATGGGAAGGCCACTTCAAATCTGGATATTTGAGGTAGGAAAATACATCTCTAATCCAGATCTTTGGAGGTGGGAAGATCCACCTTTTATCTGAACCAGAACTTCTGCTGGCGGCCTGTATAAAGGACATGGAAGAAGGAAGCCTGTTATTTGCCTGGTTACTCTCGACCTTGCTAGTAAGTCCATTCCTTCACTGGCATTAGAGCCTATTTTTGGGGATGCTGGCATCTACTGAAGACCAGCTGAGAGATCCAGCCTCGTGGACTGAGCAACTACTCTATTCTTGGACCTTCTGTTCATAGGCAGCTGCCATTAGATTAGCTGGACCACAGTCTGTGAATCATTCTAATAAATTTCCCGTGTGTGGTGTGTGTGTGTGTGTGTGTGTGTGTGTGTGTGTGTGTGTGTGTGTGTATGTGTGTGTGTATATATGTGGGTAGGTGTCTATGTGTATACATGCATGTATGTGTGTGTATGTGTGCATGCTTGTGCATATATGTGTATATGTATATGTACATATGTATACGTGCATGTATATATGTAATATGTGTATGAATGTGTATATATGTGTGCATGTGTGTATGTCTATGTGTATACATGCATGTATGTGTGTATGTGTATATGTGTATGTACACATGTGTATATACATATGTATATGTGTGTACATGTGTGTATGTGTGTGCGTGTGTGCGCGCGTGCGTGTGTATTCATTCTATTAGTTCTGTTCCTCTAGAGAATCCTGACTAATACACCGTGGATTTTCAGTTCAGGTACTAAACTGAGCATTCATAGTAGGTAGGCTGCACCTGGGACACCTCCCTGCTTTCTTCTCTATGTGAATTTCTATAGTCCACTAAAAGCCAGCTCTCTCCCTTGTGGCCACTCCCTTGACACCTTTTCAGTGTCACTCACACCCCCTCCGTGTGCTGCCACCATGTTCCTCCTTCATGTCACATCATACCACATTATTGATTATCTGTGATGAGTCATCTTATTTTTCCTTCACACACTCCCAAGTCTTTGAGATTAAAGAATAGGACTTTGAGATGTGTACACTTGCACCTAGGCAAAGATGCAATACTCTGAATAGATCAGGAAAGGTTTGTATTTAATAAAACTGCAGGAGGAACGAGTCAGCATATCCTGACTGGCGTCCCATAGTGGCCCACGTGTGTGCAACAGCTACTTTCACATTCAGCAACCTTGAAATCTGCCTGATGCATGGAGACAAATGACAACAGAGAGCGTGGCCAGAACAACTAGTCAGATGGTGCCAGCTTACAGGGAGTGAGATGTCATGGACCACTGGGACACAAGTGGAGTATAGAGGCAATAAATGAGTCTGCTACTGCTTCTTACCTGACTCCTAGAATCTGTGTCATTGGTTCTGTGTCTTCTTACCCGCTACCCTCAAGGATCATCTCTAGAGGCCAGGGACTAGGGCAACAGATAACTGCGTGAAATTCTTGGCATTACGTATGAGTGTGTGCACGCATGCATGTGTACAGGTGTATGTTGTCTAACCCTCTTAAATAATCATCACTTTTACTGAAATACTATGATAGAAGATAATTATTGATAGAGAGGTAGAAAACATGGCTCTTACATTTAGATGAAATCGGGGTATACTGAGTGGTATGGCTTTAAACTTATATTTAGACATCAACGTTTGTAATTGCAGATACTAATTATGCTGAAACGTTACTCTAAGTCAGGCATTTATGCCTGGAGACTTGGCATCAAAAATTTCCCTTTGATCCTGCAAAACACCTACAGGACATTTATCTTCACAATTAAAAGAACTGGGGTTCATAGAAAGCTACCCAATGCTACACAGCTATAGTGGACAATTAAGGTTCACTAAACATATGTGCACAGATGGTTTCCAGTCTTTCACATACGTGTATGGATGGATGCATGTATGCATGCATGTATTTGGACAAGAACTCACTGTGCCGCTCAGCCTGGCCTCAAACCCTCAGCCCTTCTTCCTCATCCTCATGCCTAGTGGGATTACAGAGATGTGTTACTACACCTGGCTCCCAACCTCCTTTAAAGGTAAGGTTAGCGCCGGATGACCTGTCCCTGTGATGGGCTCTGTGCAATGATGTGTGTCACTGCTGGGTGAAGACAGTGAAGACCTACTATGCTCTTTAACTTCTCTCCTTCTTGATGTGGGAAGACACGTGTTGCAGAGAGAGTGGACTCTGCAATGAAGGAAGGGGGTCTCCCAGCTTGCATCTCGAGAGTGAAAAATAAACATTGACTGTGTTCAGGCCGGGCGGTGGTGGTACACGCCTTTAATCCCAGCACTTGGGAGGCAGAGGCAGGTGGATTTCTGAGTTTGAGGCCAGCCTGGTCTACAGAGTGAGTTCCAGGACAGCCACGACTACATAGAGAAACCCTGTCTGGAAAAACCAAAAAAAAAAAAAAAAAAAAGTTATTTCTAAACTGGGAATGGTGGGGCATACCTATAACCCCAGGATTCTACAGGCTGAAGGAGGAGAATCATGACTTTAAGGCTGAACTGCACCACACTCACTACTGGTCGTGGTTGTCTTGGAAAGATGAGATGCGCCCAGACAGGGGAGGTGGAAGGCGATACAAAATGTGTTGAAGGACCCAGCTGAGCATTCTCCAGAGTGAGGTTGTGGAAGTGCCCTGATGCTAGGGTGGGTATGGAGACAGCTCCTGTGCAGATTAAGACTGAGGCTCCATGGAGGAACAAAAGCTGGGCCTCTGATGGAGCCAGCCATCACTCCTTATCAAGCCCAAGTTGCTAATTCCCTCCCTGGCTCTTTGGCCACAGAATAGTGATCGACAGCAGCTGGGTTCTACCAGTAAATAGTTGAAACAGAAACGTGTGGCACTCTAGACTCCGAAGCCTGAGCTGTTTACAGTGGGCTTGGGTGGGTTAGTCCTGTGACTGTGCACAGATGTGGTACAAAACCACTTCAAAGTCCGGACTGATGCTCTGAGTCGTGTGATCCACTACTTCATCTCACTTTGGATGAAGTTGCTGTGCAAAGCCATGGCTGGGCTGGGGAGAGGAAGTCCCTGCTTAGCTCTCCATGCATGAGATTAGAAGGGGAGAGAACATGTGGAGAACATGCTCATACAGGGTGGTCTCTGGCAGTGTGGGGAATGGCTGCTCTGTTGGATTTCATCCTCAGTTTGTGCCACTGGACTGCTCCCTGGGGTTGGAAGAGCATCACGACTCATCACAAATTACAGCCGACACACTGTAGTATGAAATATGGATGCCTCGCCTCAAGTGTGCATACTAATGCTTCCTCACTACTGATAACAAGTCACTGCCAAAGATCCAATTTCCTAGACAAGGCCACAGAGATTAATCTCTGACCACCGACCCAAGCTACCCACACACTGCGAGACCCAGAAAATATAAAAACTCAAGGTGACAAGGCTCAAAGCACCTATCCGTTCATTCTAGTTTTTAACTGCCTTCTGTTAAACGCCTACGACCCCTGCTCAAACTCAGAGAACCACTTCAGTGACTGCCTAGCCTGAGTGGCAAGACAGAACGCTGGTCCTGCTCCTGACGAATCCATCAAAATGAGTTGGGTCATCTGCTTGAGTGACAGCCTATTGCTGCATCTTTACAGCAAGCCCTGTGGGCTCTGGGAATCAAAGAAATAAAGCCTGCCACGGTAGTAATCAGATTTGCTCTGTCTGCTTCAATGGGAGAGAAAACCACCACAGAGGAGAGCAGTGCTGAGCTCGTCTCTTGTAGACGTGAAGGGGGCGTTTAATCTTGCTGAGCTTCTCAGAGTCCCTACCTACTTCAGAGGGATCCTGTAAGGATGTGCAGAAAGTCATGGTGAACACTCAGGAAGCTGTCACTAACTGGTCAGTGACTCCTTGTCATCAGGCCGAGGATATGGCTCAGTGGGCGGGATTCCTGCTGTATACACTCAGAAATCTGCATTCAGATGCCCAGGACTCACACCAAAAGTAAGAGTAGTGGAACATCTCAGCATTTAGGAGAACACAGGGAGATCTTGAGGCTCTATGATTAGCCAGTCTAGCCAAAATGGGAAGGGAGCTCCAGGTTCGGTGAGAGACCTTATCTCAAAATAATGATAATAATAACAACAATAATAATAACAATAATATAGTGAGTAGGAGAAGACAGTTGACATTGACTCTGGCCTGCATATACACACAAGCTAGTACACCCACACACACAGGCATATCCCCTCCCTTCCTCTCTCTCTCTCTCTCTCTCTCTCTCTCTCTCTCTCTCTCTCTCTCTCCCTCTCTCTCTCTCCCCACAATCAGCATAAGCCTGCATGCAATTATCCATATTACAAAGCACATGTCCATCTTCAAGATGGTCCACTTTCTATCAACATTTGCCCAAGGGAAATGATGTTTGACTATCCTGTGACCCTTAAATAAATCATTCTCTGGCGAGTCACATGTTATGGAGGGGACCCCGCCCGAACATTCTGGAAGCTCTTCTGGCTGCTCTCCCCCAGTGTTTCCTTACCAGCTTTGCTCATCATTCTACTGCCACTTTGTCTGAGTCACAACTGAAATGCATTTCCCGTGATGATCTGCTGACATCCTCACCAGACCCACAGGGGAGATTGCAGAAGCACCTGGAGATCTCCACAGCCTCAGCACCTTGAACCCAAGACTACAAAATGGGAAAGCCATCTAGGCTGGCTAGAGACATGGTTGGGAGCTCATAAGACTTACTGAGAGGCCACCTCCCTTCCCCAGCCCAATCTACAGGCATGATCACATTGGGCAGAAATGAAACTGGGAAGAAGCTTCAAGGACACAGACACACCAGGCTTGCCTCTACTGTGTGTCAATACGTCCTGTGGTAACTTAGCTTCTCCCTGCCTGCCTGCCTCCTCCCTTCCTCTCCCCCTCCCCTAAGCACTAATTAGAATGTTCTGTCTGCACACTATCCCTTGCACAAACATAAACATATACCCAACTCGCATGGGTGCTTCCAATGCACCACATGCCTCAGCTTCCTCCACCCACTTCTGTGGCCCATTCTTACCGTGTGAAAATATGAAAGTGTGTGAGCCTTTGCAGATGGCTCGGGCGGGCGCACACAGACATCCTGACTGCAGAACTGGGAACATGATCAAAAACTTGAGCATAAGAGGCAACACCAGAAACCAGAGAGGAGGTGGAGAGAGAGAGAGAGAGAGAGAGAGAGAGAGAGAGAGAGAGAGAGAGAGAGAGAGAGGCCTAGCTTTGTTGGATTGAGAGAAGTTGTATAGTCTAAACATTTCCCCCATCTAAAGGAACAATGAGTGGGGGAGGGGACACAGTCATAGAAGAGTTCAGAACCTCAGGGTCTCCAGTGGGTTTGTCTGGTGACAATGTTTCTCTTCCACAGCCAGGAAAGGCAAAAGTAAGATTTTAAGGAAACATGGTGCTAGAATATCACCTGCTAAACAACTTTCAGTAATTGATGCAGAAAAATGTGGGCAGACAGGCACGTCACCTTTAACTGTTTTAAGGGAGCTCAGCATATGCCAAGAAAATACAGATGGATAAATGGGAAGTTCAGGAAAATAATGTGTGAGGTAATGAAGGGGTAAGCAGAAAGACAGTACAAGGCTCCCAGCAAAAACGAGGAGCTGATCTAGCCCACAATCAAAAGCTGCATCAGAGAACTCAACACAGCCAGCTTGAGCAAGAGGAGGAAACAGTGTATGAACTCAGACAGGCCACTTGAAATTAGCCAATCCCAATTGGAAGAAAAAGAAGAAAATTAAATAGAAAAGAAAACTACAGAGTGCATAATGGTCCATGCTCCAGTCCACAACATCCCAAGAAAGACAAGGCAGAAAAAAATGGGAAGAAAGATGGTCTGGGTGGAAGGTGAGTGTGTCCCCCAGAGGTTCACGTGCCAAGGGCTGGTCCTCAGAATGACAAGGTCGGGAGGTGACAGACTCTTTAGAAGGTGATCCCTACAGTAAAGTAAGCAAGTGACTGGGACAGTGCTTTTAGAAGGAATTAATATAGTGTCCATCTGTCCATAGCCCACATTCCTAGTACCACCAAGTGTCTATTTAGTGCTACACAAAACACAAGGACAGGCAGATATGGAGTTGGACATTGCCATGAGCTTGAATGTTCGTGCAAAACTGCCTCCCTAGGGGAGCTCTCCTACCAGGGTGCCTCTGGCTGCTTTACACTGTCTTCTCTTCTTGCCTACCTTCGAGCATGGGTCCTTTGAAAGGCTCCCATGCACCAGCCATATTATCAACACCAAAATGTCGTTAATTTAGCCTTCCCGGTTCCAGGTTTTCAGTGCTTCCTTAGATGGAGAGCGCATCATTCTACAGATCATGTTTCTAACTAGTGGATCCCATGAACTCAGTCATGAGCTTCAGCACTTGCCAGTTGCCGAGTGACTCACACTTGAAAGCTGGCCGGAGAACACGCGCAACATCTCTTAAAGGCATCCTGGGCCCATTCACCTCGTCTGCAAAGTGCACACACCAGTATTGGTTTCCACCCCGGCCAACAGCTTCGTGAAGTGACTGGGATGAATCACAGTAACCTCAGCTCTTAGACAGCAGGTGCCAAACTGACCTAAACCTGGAGTGGACATGGGGTAGGCAAGAAGTCACCGCAAAATCTTCCACGCTCTATCCTCATGAGCCTCTATGGACATTTTTGGTTCATATTCCCAGCAATGTTTATTGAGTGTGAATCCCAATGGCTCCGTGGAGTCTGCTAATAGGACCATGACTCGTTTAAGGAGAGAAAAATGAACATAGAGGAAGTTAGCGAGTTAGCCTTAGGAACACATATGGTCATGCATGGTCAGAACATTGGGTTTAGACAAGCCTTGTAAAGACTCTATTGTACAAGAGGGTTAGAGGACGCATTCCAAACCATAAACCTTGTGACAGCCATCAGCCTTCCAGGAAGGGAAGCATGATGCTAGGGGTGGGGGTGGCATGACCCTTTCTTACCAAAGTCACTGCTCTGAGGCCTTCTCTCCACCACATGTTTGCTCATCGTCATGGTGCCTGCACACCCACCTGCCCACCCAGCCACTGCCTGGAAGTGGTTTTCTGGTTCTTGTTCTCCTACAGCTCAGTCTGTCATGCTTTGGGCAGCCAATGGCACACTGTGCTACTTACCATACTGGTTACTTATCTCATTGCCGTGACAAAACCCCCTGAGAAAAGCAAGCAGAGGAGGGGAAGGCTGGCAGCTGGAGAGTACGGCCCATCATGATGGGGACCACGGCAGTGGGAGAGAGAGGCAGCTGGTCACACCTCAGCTGCACTCGGGAAGCAGAGGGTGATGAACGCTATACTCAGCTTACTCTCTCTTTATAGTCAGTCCAAGCTCCCGGTCTATAAATAGTATCAATTAAGGAAGTGTCTTAGTTAGGGTTTCCATTGCTGTGAAGAGACACCATGACCAAGGCAACTCTTATAAAGGACAGAATTTAGCTGGGGCTGGATTATAGTTTCAGAGGTCCCATCCTTTATCATCATGGCAAGAAGCATAGCATCATACAGGCAGAAATGGTGTGGGAGAAGGAGCTGAGAGTTCTACATCTCAACCAGAAGATAATCAGGAGAGATTTGTCTTCTTCAGGCAGCCAGGAGGAGGGTCTCTTCTGCAAGGGGCAGAGCTTGAACATAGAACCTCAAAGCCTAACCACACAATAATACACTTCCCCAACAAGATCACACCTACTTTAACAAGGCCACACCTCCTGATAGTGTCACTTTCCATGTGTCCAAGCTTATTCAAACCACCACAGGGGATTTCCACATCTCTGTTAACCCAATCAAGGTAATCCCATATAGGCACACCCAGAATTAATCTCATCTAAAGAATCCCTCACCGACACCCATCGTACCCTCGTGTTAAAATAAATCAAAACACCTGCTAAGGCCTCTTACTTAGTTTTCCTGTGTTAGTGTGCTAGATTATTCTGGAAATTTGACTCTCATTCAAATTGTAGAAGAATATTGTCATATTCCTTGAAAACCTATTCCAAAATTGAAGCAACTAACTTATTTATGGAATAATCTTTTAAACTCAAATGTGTTATCTATTTATATGTCATTGATTTTTTTAACAGTATTTCAAATGGTTCTTCAAATTATGTCTCTATCAATAGTACGTGGATACAGCCAGACCCCTCTTGATTTAAGAATTTCCAAAACTACCAAAAACCAAACAAATGAGCCTTCATGGTGCAGATAGTAAATAGCTTACTTCTTATTAAATATTATAAGATGTTTACTGCCTGCTATATAAATGTAGATATATATGTACATATGTATATATACATATATACACACATATATATGTATATGTATATATATGTATATGTATATATATGTGTGTATATATATATCTTAAATCCAGCAATCTTGCAAAACTAAACCAAAATTGTGACAAAATTTCCAGTCTTTGAAGGTTTTAATGTAGGCTTAACAAGATTACCAGATACTCTCTTACTCTATGGCTAAGCATCCTTCCATCATGAAAATGATGATCATGATACTGTTTTAGTCTTATATTTAAAATCAATGCTGCTACCTGTGCTGAGAAAGGGATTGTACCATCCAGTAGACAAGAGGCTTTGAATTCACTGGGATCCACTTTATGGCTAAGTACGGGGCCAACTGTTTGCATGAGTTTCTCTATGGGATGTTAACATGGACATTTACTCTCTAATTCCTGATTCTGTACATCTCTGCTAAACCTTACTAATTGCTGTATCCAATTTCTGCATATCACTGTGCTAATTTTACATGTGATTCACACATAACTGAAAGAAACATTGAATTCTGTCAGGGGCAGTCCTGCTTATACACTGAAGGCCTGGGGTCAGCTATAGGCCTAACATATATGCCTGCTAACACAAAGTTTTGGGTCTCTGTGGAAAAACACTGAAACAGATGGCTAGAAGCTATTGTAAACAAGCAGCTTTGGTGGAAAGTTGCAAAGCCTTAGTCATAGACCTTGTAGATAGGTAGCCTTGGTGGATAGTACCAACTTAGATAAGGACAAGTGAATCATAGGCAGAGTCATAGTGTTCTGTCCCCTGAACCTTCATTCAGCTGACACTCTGTTCTGGAAGATATCTGTTACTCCCCCTGAACACTTATGCTCCTGCGTCACCCCCTTCCCTATATCCTGCCTTTTTGTATATATAACCCCTGTGTGAAAAAGTAAGAATTGCAATTTGATCAGCCTATAGATAAATCGTCATTCTTTGCCTCTTTGCCTGCCCCCCCACACACACACTCTCTTTCAGGTGACCTCCCTAGAACCCTGTTTAATGCCCTGCTGGACAGGACAGAATTCTGCATGGCAAAATTGTCTATTTCTCTCTGTGAACTGGTCATACTTTGTGGCTATTTCATCAAATGCATGCAGTTTAGAATGTATGTCTGATGAGTTTAGCTGTCCAATTTGGTTTTGGTATGTGAATATGTGTGTGTGAAGTATGTGTTTGTGTGGGGGGGTTATTGGGTGTATTTGCAATGTGAGGAAGTCAAAGGTCAATATCAATTGTCTTCTATCAATCTCCATGGAGACAGCATCTTTCACAGAAGCTGGAGAAAGGTCTGAACTAGCTGCCAGAGAGCTGAAGAGACTCCCTCCCCCAATTCTTCACACTCTAAGTTCTGGAATCAGAGGTGCAAGCCACTACATCCAGCTTTTTATCTAGGTGCTGGAGATCAAACCCAGATCCTCATGCTTACATGACGAGCACTTTCCTGTTAAGCTCTCTTCCCAGCCTCTAACTGATGTCCCTCTATGTGTTGATCTCTGTTCCATGACCAGAACAGTCAGCCTATCTACAGTTATTAAAAATCACTCTCTGTGTCCATAATTGGAGAGTTTTTATTTTTGTTTTTCCTGTTTTTAAAAATATTTTTAACACTTTCAAATTGACATTTTAGTCCCACATTTGTTAATACCTAAAGTTTTTCTCCATTTTAAAGGCTGAAAATCTTATACTTTCTTATTTAGTGGCTGCATAGTGACAATAACATTAATATTAATAATAGAAATAGTAAAACTCTATGTAAATATGCATGACCATACACATGATAAGGAAATGCCATGTGATCTAGTACGTTTTAAGTATTTTATATAAATTTATTTAGCATCAACCGTGATCCTGTAACATAGGGAACATTGACAAAGTCTACAGATAATGTCTTAACTCCACAATAGTAGGACCTGGGGCTGAAGAGATGGCTCGGCAGTTAAGAGAAATTGCTGCTCTTCCAGAGGCACAGACTATAGCACTTAGTACCCATGTCAGGTAGCTCACCATTGTAGCTCAGGGCCATGTACTCAAACATTCTCTTCTGACATCCACAGGCAGCAGTACACACACACACACACACACACACACACACACACACACACACACACATACACACACACAATCTTTTAAAAAGCAAGAACTAAGGAGTCACCTACTCCAATCATTACAAAATAGGGGTTTCCCTAAGGTCCAGAACTTCATCTCTATAGCTTGAAGGGAACCAAATCCTTAAGTATGACCATTCTTTCTAAGATGTTGTTCAGCAAAGAGAGGCATTTGGCTGCTCTAAAACCGAAGACTTGGTAGTTGAAGACTGTGATATTCACTAATGAGCAAGCTGTTTTCTGGATACTGGGATGGAAAAACAGAAGCAAAAAATCAAGCGAGATTAGGGGAAAGATTTGTAATGCTTTATTTAAAGCAAAGCGGATGCATCCTGATATGCCATCCCTAAGGTTTTGGGAGCCAGGATGGAAGGAATGAGAGAAGCCACAGCGTGGTTTTGAAGAACATTTTGAGGGATGGGTAGCTAAGAGAACATTCAGAGGAAAAGGCAGTGATGGAAATTCACAGGACGGGAGCACATCATGCATTGCCCACTGTGTGAGGAGCTGGCTGACTTCCCAGGGCTGGCTGTTCTTCTCTTCAGTTCACCTTGATTCCATGCTCCCAAGAATGGGAACTAGCCAAGGCTACCATTCTTCCCTCTCCTACAAGATGCTTCACACAAAGATGCTTGATAAACATATTCTGATCTTGAAAGACAAGCTCTAATGAAGTACAGATGAAGGTTAGTGGGCCGAGTTCTAGAAACTTGGGCTTGGAAGTTGCCCAGTTGCACGGACTTGTGTTGTGTCCTGATCCTGATGTCCACAGCTTGCCTGAACTTAGCCCCTCCCAGGACCCTGAAGTGATGGGTTCATTTTATTTCCCACGCAACTGATTATAAAATGGAGAGAAATGAGAAACATATGATGCATTTTGTTCTCTGAATTCTCATGACTCACCATATTCTCCTGTAGAGGAATTTTAATCCATCAACATGGCTACTGTGGCTGAAATTCAGACATGTCCTTAGTACACACACCTTTAATCCCAAACAGTGAAGGTAACATTAGTTTGTAAAAGGAAGAACCCACATCTAATTGAGTGGCAAACAAAGTGAGGATCAAAGAAAGACTTGACAGAACAGGATATGCCCAACTGTCACAAGCTCAGAGAGAAAAAGAGGCTACTTAAGAGAAAGCATCATCAGGAGAGAAAAGGAATATAGACAGTTAGTTGTACAGAGACAGGTTGTAGAGCGAGAACAAGCTAGACATAGGTGAATACAGAACAAGCCAGAGAATCAGAAGGGGCCAGAAGATTAGAATATATTACAAAAGTTAATATGAGGTCAAGCAGAGCAATCAGTCAGAAGCCCAAAAAAGCCAGTTTGAATCAGTCATCTTGGAGAGGAGTTTGAGCCAGAACAGCTGAGTTGAACCAGCCAGCCAGAGTTCAGAAAAAGCTTATTCAGCAGTCTTAAAGGTTGAAAACATTCTAGACCTAGATAACATTGTACAAGGGCTAGAACCTTCTAATACTAGACCTAGGTTAGCAGATGGAGGCTGTAACCTCCGAGACAGCAATTAGATCAGGCAAGTAAAAGATACTTTTACTTTCTCCCTCATCTATAAAAGAGGAAAGGGTAGTGAGGATGGGAGTCTGAATGTCTGTGATGACAGACATGGTTGCGTCTGCAAGGAAGTCAAAAACACATGCAGATATTAACTAAAACCACCAGACTGCTGAGGAAAATGGCCTACACGTCAAGAAAGTTACAATCATTCTGATATGTGAGTCTGTACAGAACAAATGCATTTTCTATAGTCATTGTCTCAAAGTACAGTTTCTTAACAACTGAGATCTATTTTACAAGTTGTGCCAGGAAACTGAAAACAACTAGCAAGCCTAGAAAGGCTTTTATTGTTCACTTCAACTGGAAAAAAACAACATTTGTAGTCATGTCTTAAAATAATAATGTAAATGTCTTCTCAGTCCTAACAGAAAGAGGAATGAATGCATGTGCTGTTATTCACTGGATGTATTTAGATGGCTCCATGATGCTGAACCCAAACTGACATCTTTGTTACAGTCTGGTGTGTCTGGATCTGTCCTGTGCATCAGAAGCAGCAGAGGGACTCTGGCAAGCCATTAGGACCATGTCCTAAAAATTAATGGTGCTCACAACAAAAAAGAGAGAGAGAGAGAGAGAGAGAGAGAGAGAGAGAGAGAGAGAGAGAGAAATAAAAAATGTGTAGCATAGTCCTAGTGAGTCCTACCTCCATATTTTGATGTAGTTCCCTTTCTTCGTGTGCGGTTTGCATGTAATGTGTGGGTTGCATCAAGTGACTTATTTTTAATGAATAGAAGATATCCAACATGACATAATGTCATGTCTGAGAGTAGGTAACAAAATAACTGTGGCTTCTGTCCTGGGGTAACCCTATCCCATTGTTCTGAAAAAAGCATGTGATGTGTCACCCTGTGGAAAGATGTACATAGTAGCTAAGATGACTACAGTCTAGCTGCAACTGGAGGCTGACCCTTCCTGACTGAGCCTTGAGATGGACACCATTCCAGACCTGTTTTGACTTCAGCCTGAGAAGAATTTCTGATGTAGAACTACTCAGCTCAGTCACTTCGGAGCCTCTGACCCTCAGCAGCTATGAGACAAACATGGTTGGCTTTAGTTATTAGATTTGGGGTAATTTGTTATGAATCAATAGATAGTAAATAGTATCAATAGATAGTAAATAGCTTAGTACTTTGTGGTGTTTGAGAAACTAAACTCTAATGCACTAGGACGATGGCAGTGCATCGTCCTGGATCAGTAAAGCAAGGGAGGGTGTGGTAGGGATGGTTAAAAGAATGGGCAAACTCTGGCATTAGCTGCCAGCACATGAAGATTAGGCGGGGGAAGAAGAAGAGAGGCTCCTGGTTTGAGCATCCAGCTGGTCACAGGCTGAGGTAGGGGCCTAGCAAAGCAGCAGGAGTCCTGGGAGAGAGGAGGAGCTTGAGTCGGGGGACATATTTGGACTTCCAGATGTGGCTAAGGTAGGTGGCTGGAGATGGAAGATTGAAGAAAGACTCTGGAGCAAGGCTCTGGGTTTGGTCACTAGAGGCAGGAGGAAACTAAAGAGAGTGTGCAGAGCACAGCTGGGAGCGTGACTTCATGTGCCTTAGTTTCCTGGTCTGAAAACAACAGGTTGTTGAGCGTATAGATAAAGCACCGGGAACCAGATCTTACAAACAGTAAATATCAGTGTAATTACCATCAGTTGACATATTTGGAGGAGAGGAGATGTCCCAACAGCAAGGGAGCCCAGGGGTGAACCCCAGGTCCCAATCACTCCCCTCCTGCATCCCGTCTCCTCCCCTACAGTTCTTTCCAAGAGTCTTTAGAGTCAAACACAGCCTCTGCTCTGTTTCAGAAAGAACAGTAAGCCGTGTGTGCTAGAGCTGCAGTTGTAGGATCCGGGAGAGCTTAGACAACTTGTGCTTTTCCTACCAGAAAGAAAAGTCTGTTTTCTTAAGGAGTTGCAGGTGAGGGGCAGGTAGAGACGCTCACTTCCCCGGAGGCTTCCAAATGAGAAGTCTACAGCTCAGTCAAGTTGGAGCTTGCAAAGTCACAGGCACGAATGAGGCATCAGGATCAAGCCTGTCTCAGTGGAAATCCTATGAAGCAAGAGCGGCAGGCGCACACTGCCTGTCTCCAGCCATGCATAAATATTTCAAGAAGGTCCGGATTGCTCTGCCCATCCCTTATTGATCAGAAGGTGGCCCCAGGCTACACTGGTTAGAAATTTCTAAGGAGGATATACATGATCCTGGATTCAGAGAAGTCCTGTGCAATGGCAGGCAGTTCAGTGGCCAGGGTGGGCAGGACCCTGAACTTAGGTCTTCTGAAAAATGTACTTTATGTTTGCACACCTACACTACTATCCTGGAGGCAGGTCTCCTAAGCCTCGGGAGCAGCAGGGGGATGACAGTGAAGAAGCGTGTGGTGGTTGACTTTGACTGACAGCCTGTGTGAGTTGAGAGACACCTGGAAAACTGATAGAAGATTCTTCTGAGTCTGTTCCGGTGTTTCCAAAGAGCTGGTGCAGGCTAGTGAACCGGGGATCAGGGGGACACTTTTTCTGAGTAAGAGTTAAGTCGGGCACACCGGTGGAACACAGAGTAGAAGGGAAACGCACTTTCCTCTTCTTGAGTTTTTGTTGTTTGCTTTATTCTGTGTCCTTCTGCATCCAGTGCCCCGAGCATCCGACCCCAGATTCTTCAACCTGAACTTGAACCGGTGGCTCTTCTAAGGGTTGGGGAGGGCAGGGGGCTACATCATTCCAGCTCTCTGTCCAAGCAGGTCTTGCAACCCTGGATCTTTGCTGTGGGACCACCCCACTCTCCAGTCACAAGAGCTGCTAGTACTACCTCCTTTTCTCCGATTTAATGTTGTATTTCTTAAATATTTTATTATTTGAGAATTTTATATATGCAAGTGTTTTTAATTAACTACTTTACTTTTTGAGAATTTCATAATGAATATTTTATTTACATTATCCCCTGCAACTTCTTTTGAGCCAACCCCAACTCCCTCTCAAATTCATGGCTTCTTATTCTATATTATTATTGTCATACATACACACACATATATATATGTATGTATATATATTGTGTATATATGTAAACACGTATATATGTATATATTAGATATGTATATATATGCATATATTGTGAATGTGTGTATATGTATGTGTATGTATATATGTGTATACATGTATATATGTATATATTATGTATGTGTGTATACATGTATATATTGTATACATATATATGTATACATGTATATATGCATACATACACACACACACATATATATATATATATATATATATATATATATATATATACCTGCTGAGTTCATTTAGTGATGATCCTATATAGTTGATCCTATATGTATGTGTTTAGGGATTAAATAACTTACCAGGGGCTTGTTCTTGATAAAACTGATTTTTTTTTTCTCACTGAGCAGCCATTAACTGCCTGCAATTCTTAATCTAGGAGTGGGACCTCATGGAATTTCCCCCTTCATGTTGGCATGTCAGATGGCATCATCCTTGTCTGGGTCTTGCTGAAGCAGCGGTATAGGTTCTCCGACATGTACAGAAGACACAGCCTCACCACAGACATGCTGGCTCTCCAGTTTTTACACTCTTCCCACCTTCTCTTCCTCAGTGTTCTCTGAGCCTAGATGTAGAAGTCGGATTGTGGATGTATCGGTTGGTCTGGGCACCCCATTTGTCATGTCCTCTGTATTTTTACTAGTTATGAGTTTCTGTTTGTGACCAAAAAGAAGCGATTTTGATGAGGCGTGAGAGCTACACTTATTTGGGTTTATAAGTATTTACAACACTGTTAGGAATCCTGCTGGTACAAGCAAGTGGCGGCAGCGGGTTCTCTTCTAGGGTCCATGGCCTCATTAGCCACAGGTAATGGGCTACGTTTACAGTATCGGGCTGATTTCCCCCTATGAGAAGGCCTCAAGTCCAAGAAGACAGCGGAGCTGTTGGTTGCCGCCAGGATATAAGTGCCACTGTGGAGCTTCAGGAGGATATCTTGCCATTCTGATCGCCGTTGCTGGGCTTCACAGCTCGGTAGAAGTGCGGATTGTTTCCCGGGCAGCTCACACAGCTCCTTCCAGTAATGTGAACCTAGTCCTCGGAAGGAGGCTCGTCCTCAGGAGGGAGGCTAGTCCTCGGGAAGGAGGCTCGTCCTTGGGAAGGAGGCTGGTCCTCGGGTAGGAGGCTAGTCCTAGGGAAGGAGGCTCGTCCTTGGGAAGGAGGCTGGTCCTCGGGTAGGAGGCTAGTCCTCGGGAAGGAGGCCAGTCCTCGGGAAGGAGGCTCGTCCTCGGGAGGGAGGCTAGTCCTCGGGAAGGAGGCTAGTCCTCAGAAGGAGGCTAGTCCTTGGGAAGGAGGCTATCCTCAGAAAGGAGGCTAGTCCTCGGAAAGGAGGCTATCCTCGGAAAGGAGGCTAGTCCTCGGAAAGGAGGCTAGTCCTCGGGAAGGAGGCTAGTCCTCGGGAAGGAGGCTAGTCCTCGGGAAAGAGGCTAGTCCTCGGGAAGGAGGCTTCCAGGTCAGATCCAGGTCAAGTCCTGTGCCTGAAGTAGGTAGTCTCTTCAATTATAAAGTCTTACCTTTAATTTCTGGAAAGCAAATATTTGGATGCCTGGTACACAAGGGCCAGAAGAGGATATCAGGTCCCCTGGAACTGGAGTTACGGATAATCAATCATGAACTGCTGCTAGGATGCTGGGAATTGAATCCCAGTCTTCTACAAAAGCAGCAAGTGCTCTTAACTGCTGGGCCCTAAAGGTCTATGCTTTTAAAAATGTGTTTTCCTTATGATGTACTCAGTAAGTTTTATACTCTCTTTCCAGAGGCTGAGAAAGACCTATGAATAGCACAACGCTGCATCTGGGAAACAATTTATGCTGAGGATTAGGGGGGTCTTTAGAAGTGTGCGTGCTATACAATGAAGTATGACTGGCAGGTTTGGTTGTATGAGAGGGCACACACAGAACTCTGCACAAACATGTACGAGATAGATTAGCCAATGTCATGGCTGTAAGTGCCTCATGAGCAAGTTGGCTGGGGCCATAATAGCTGCCAGTGAGCCTTGTCTGAAAGCCTCTGAGTAACATCTGCTCTTGGAGCTGCACAGTAGTGTGCCCAGGTCCCTACACCCAACAGCACCAGACTAGCCCCCTCTCCAAAGAATGAACTCAGACAACACATCAGTATTTGTTTCCTGGAGATTCTATAACAAATTACCACACATTGAATAGCTTCAAGCAACGGAGATTTGTCATCTCGCCATTTCCAGAAGCCATGAGACCTCTGTATGTCTATATTCTTGATTTCTATATGTTTGTATTCTTTCCCTATGAATCACAGTCCTGTTAGATTACAGTCCACTCTAATGATGTAATCTTAATTTATTAGGTCTTGCAATGACTCTGTATTCAAATGAGACTAAAAACCAAGGTTTCAACAAAGGTTTGGAGAGAACAGAGTTCAACTCATGACAGTGGCCTAACACTCATCATCATCTTACCCTTCTCCCAAGTCTTATGGGGATCCCATGATCCTCCCATTCTACTTCCTGCTAACTCTCCCAGGCCTAGATCCTCCCAGACACTTTGAGATTAGTCATGTCTCTCGGTCATGAGCTTCCCTTCCTTCCCTGATTAGAGGCCACCCTCACTGAAGTTATCAGCAGCCAGAAGGGATTGAGGATTCCTCGTCAACCCGAGTCACATATTTCACTCTGTATACTTAATTGTTGTTAGGAAAGCCAGTCTCACATACACAGTCTTTTGATATCTGCAGTGACAGACATCAGAATTATACACAATGGAGGCCTAGGCTAGGAGATCTCCTTACTGGAAAAAGGGAGCCCAACCCTGTGCTTGTGCAGATTTTTGTTCTATGTAAGCAGGTGTGCCACTGACTCTTGGGGACATCCCCAGGCATCTATATTTCAAGCTATATGGGGAAAGGATGTACCCACCTACAAGAAGGGTGAATGCAGACCATTCCTCTGGGCCCAGGAGACTCCTGTCTTCTACTGAAGCTGATCACACTTCGTTTCTTCTCTGCATGAGTAAAGCCTTATTCCCAACCAGCGCTTGTGGGAACTGTGTCTTTCTTGACAGCCAAACCTTAAGTACGTTGAAAGTACAAAGTGTTACGTACCTTCACAGAAGGTGCACAGGGGTATATGTAAAGCACTTTTTAAACATGTGACACACTGACTCATTTGATTGGATGCTGTAACTAAATTGACCAAACTCTGTGGGCATCTTAGAACCAGTGGCTTTAGTGAGCATCAGACTGCTCATTAAAATGAAGGCTGCTGAGTCTGTTTCATAAACTATGGAAAAGAGACAAGGATGGCAACCAGGAAACTGCTTATCAACTCCACTAACTCAGGTGACAAATATAAGGTCTTCCAAACACAGCAGTAATAAAAGCTACACACACACACACACCTGTCCAAGATGACTGGTCAATTCTACTGTTAAGGCATTATGGCTTCTGTTATAATAATTGATTATTTTTGTTCTGTGTCCAAACATCTGTGGCAGATGTTTCGTTCCCAGCATGGTATTTTGACATGCATGTCACCCTCATCCTTTTAAACCTGGTGTTATTCACTTAGTGCTGGCTCTTCAGACATGCAGAAAATGATAGGTCACAGAGCCTTCACCCAGATTCTTAAGGAAGGCTTTGGAGGCCAGACAATGTGCGGCAAGATTAGATCTCCCACGGGGACATCCTGAGAGAGCAATGTGCGAGGCTGTGGGCGTGGTATTTAAGCCATAGCAGAAATCCAGAATGTCAGAGACGCTGGGAATGTGGGACATTTTCTAAGGAAAGTGAAGTTAGTGAGTGAAAGCAACCCAAGAGAGAGTGGATTCGAGCTATAAATCTCCAGGTCATAAGGACGGGATGCCTGCGCCTCCTCAGGCTCACCTCACTACAGTACATAAACCAAGTGGTGGGTATGAAACCATACAATTGAAATGTTGTCTTACTAGGTTATTTTAGTGCAATGATTACTTCCCGCCCTCTTGCTCTTGAACGTGTTTCCTCTGTACCTTTGTACATTGGGGATATGTAATGACTTTATTTCTACAGTGTCTCACAGCTAGAAGTTGCTTTGACTCTCAAGAGACTTTGGGCTTAGACTTTTCAATAATTTTAAAACTATTAAGACTGTGGGGACTCAGAAGTTGGACTGAACATATTTTCATATTTCAATATGAGGTTATCTGAGAGAAGCCACAGTGTGGGGACTGCCTAGATCAGATAGCCTCATGGATACATTGATCGTTGTCTTAATTATTAATTATGAAGGCCTGGTTCAATTGTGGGTGGCACGTTCCCTAGGTAGGTGTCCATGGGCTCTGTAAGAAAGTTCCCAAAGCAAGAGACAGACAGTGAACCTGTAAGAAGTGTTTGTCTATGGTTTTTGGTTCAAGTTCCTGCTTGGGTCCCGGCCCTAACTTCCCTCAGTGATGGACTGTGGTCTGGAAGTGTAAGTCTGATAAATCCTTTCCTCCCCTAAGCTGCTTTGGTTAGAGTATTTTACCACAGCCACAGAAGGGAACTGAAACACTCCCTTAAGTTGTTTCTGTCAGACACTTTGGTCACAGTCACTCATACAGAGAAATGATGGGCACAAAGAATGCTGCCCCTTCTTGATCCTAGCATCTCAGTAGCAACTACAGGAGCAAACAAAGTCCAATTTACAAACACGGAGAATACGTGCAGCCCCTCAGCAGCATGAAGAGTGTTGTCTTTCCCTTTCTGCTCAGCCTCCCAACTGCCTCTGCTTGGACCTCGGTAAAGTTTCCAACAGCTGTGTTCCTTTTCGTTCCTGGGATCAGGAAGTGAGCATTACATGTGGAATTGCTTCCTATTGTGTCTCTTGTCTCCTCTGCTGGGCAAATGTCCCATGTAAAGGATCTCTACCAAACTTCATTTCCAGGCACTTGTTTTTCTTTAAGAAAGAGCGAGGGAGGGAGGGAGGGAGGGAGGGAGGGAGGGAGGGAAGGAGGGAGAAAAGGAAGGAGGGAGGAAAGGGGAGAGAGAAAAGAAAAGAAGTCTACAGATTTCTCTCTGCAGACTTAATGTCTGAAACACACTTAGTTCCTGCTCCCAAATAGTTTCCTCTGCATATCTCTCTCTCTCTCTCTCTCTCTCTCTCTCTCTCTCTCTCTCTCTCTCTCTCTCTCTCTCTCTCTGTGTGTGTGTGTGTGTGTGTGTGTGTGTGTGTGTGTGTGTGTGTTTCATTCTAAACTGAGCCAAGCTTGCCACAAACCAGATTGCTCCCTTTCTGAGTCCATCCTAGAGACAATGTCTCTACGGGCCACAAGATCCAGAAGAGTAAGCCCCTCCTCCCAGCCCTTGCCAAGGCTCACTAGATGACATGTTTATACAGGTTCCCCCTTCATACTACAGGCATCTTGGAATCTCTGCAGCCCTGGAAGCCTTGGCACACACCATACATAATTGTCAAAGAAAGCCTCTCAACCCAGGGAGGCTTGGCCCCTCCATGCCAGCCACTGTTGTGACTTCTCCTACCTTAGGTTCTTGCCCAGCAGCAAAATGAGGCATGCTCATGTCAGCAGGAAAACAGAATGGATTAAGCTTAAAATAGGAGGCTGAGGGAGCGGGCCCCTTATTTGCGTAAGCAGCATAGCTACACCTGACATTAATAAAAGAAATGAAGACTGATCAGTATTTAAAACAACCATACAAATTGGGACATGCTCATTTAGTCAAGAGAATGTGAAGCAAAGCCAGAGGTTGGCAATAAATGAACTGCCCGAAGCCAGTTGTTTCTCTTTCCTTTTTTGTGAGATATTCATGGTAATCAGATTTTTGGAGCATCTCCACAGGCTTCGACTTCTCCCAATGAACTTATAACCAACCCCTTTGTGTTGTGACCGAGTTCACAGGAGTGTCTGTCAGAAGAGGATGGGCATCTACAAACTCAGTGGGGTCGTCTGCAAATTCTGCAATTTTCCCCCCAAAAGGTAGGTGTATCAAATAGCAAAAACCTTTCTAGTATGTCCTAGAAAACTGGGGTGTGTGCGCTACAGAAATTGTCTCATTTAATCTTCATTAAGCCCCAAGCTATCTTAGCATTTCCATTTTGTATAGCACTAACCTGAGCTGCTCAGAAAGATTAAACACCTCCAAAAGATACATACCTAGCTGATGAGGCAAAGATTCCACTCCTGCTTGACAGCAGGCTCTGCAATTCATGTTCCTTGATTCCTACGATTATAAAAAAAAAAAAAAAAAAAAAAAAAAAAAAAAAAAAAAAAAAAAAAAAAAAAAAAAACACCTCAGTTATCTGGCTTTATCATCAACTGTGTGAACAGCTTATGCTAACTGTTCACATAGTAGCAATGACAGTGCTACATTCCCTATGAAAGATACAAAGGAAGCACTTTGAGAGCAATTGATACCCTGCCCGCCCAAGTGAGAATTTGATAACCTGTTGGTAAAAACTAAGATGATAACAAACCAAATTACAAGCCAGGTTAATAGACATTCTATTGAATATGTATTATTCAATATGTATTGTTATATGTATTGTTCATAGCTTCTATAGACAGTACCTACATGGTCAAACATTCTTCAGTGCGAAAACAGTCCTTGCAATGAAGCTGGTATCTTTGTCACATAAATACTGCCATCTAAACATCTTAGGTTGTTTATAATTCTGGTGTGAAGACAAGTCCTGGGGGTGCAAAGAACATGGAGAGGAGAAAGAAATGGGATGAGCCTCTGGCTAATCCCAGTCTCTTTCTGGCCTTGCTCCCTCACCCTTGAAAACTCCCGACCACTACACCCTTGGGTTTTCTTTAAGAAACTACAGACAGGAAAGAAGGAAAGGAGAGGAAAGAATGAGACAGGAGATGAGATAAAGAAAGAAATACACAGATTAATTTTTTAAAAAATAAAAAGGATTAGGGGACAGAGAGTGGCTAAGAGCACTTACTGCTCTTCTAGAGGAACTGAGGTCAACATCCAGCCCCCAATATCTCGCAGCTCATAACCACCCATAACTCCAGCTCCTGAGGATCTGCTGCCCTCTGCAGGTACACACACACACACACACACACACACACACACACAAATACTAATATGTTCTTTAAAATATCTAAAAAAGGAGGCTAGGAAGATGGTTCCATGGTAAGGAGCATTTGCTGCCCATCTAGAAGACCCAAGTTCAATTCCCAGCACCTATGTCAGGCAGCTCACAACTATCTGTGACTCCAGTTCCGGCACTTCTTGTGCCCTCCTCTAGTCTCTATGGGTATAATGCGTGTAGATGGTACACAGATATACATGCAGGCAAAACACCCTAACCCATTTAAAAAAAAAAAAAAACAGATGAAGAAGTAAAATGACCAAATGAGGCCTCCCCTCCTTCTCAGCAATGACAATAAACATCTGTTGTAACACTGTCTTGTTTGAAGACAGAGACCAGGCAGCAAGAAATGAGCAGCCACTTGAGGGAGGGTTACACAAAGTCCTACAGTAACAGGGGGTTTTGCGCTTTCTGATGATATGACTATCTGTGACACTGCCCCATTCTGTCTCTCATTCTTCCAGAGATGGGTTTTCAGAACAGGACGTGTGCACCTAACAGGGTCCATCAACATAAAAACTTTGAAAAGTAGGAAGTGTGGTTGGTGGTTTTCTTTTTTATTGTGATTTTTCTGGGGAGTGACTCTGGACTTCCCACCAGCATCTCCTGAGATTCCCCCAAGCCCACTGTGGTGGTTTGTATATGCTTGGCCCAGGGAGTGGCACTATTAGGAGGTGGAGCCTTTTTGATGTTGGTGTGGCCTTGTTGGAGGAAGTGTGTCACTGTGGGAGCAGGCTTTGAGACCCTCCTCCTAGCAGGAGGAACTTAACTCTGGAAGTTAAAGTCTTCTGTCCTGGTTGCCTTCAGAACAAGCTCCTGGCTTCCTTTGGATGAAGATGTGGAACTCTCGGATCCTCCAGCACTATGCCTTCCTGAACCCTTCCATGCTTTGAAACATGAAAATGGACTGACCCTCAGAGCCTATAAGCCTACCCCAATTAAATGTTTTCCTTTATAAGAGTTGCCTTGGTCATGGTGTCTCATCACAGCAATGGAAACCCTGAGATACCCACAAGGATCAAGGGCAGATGTGGTTGAGAAGACATATCTTCAAGTTCTCATGAAGCAGTGTCTTGCAAATCTTTCTCCAAGTACTTCCCCTTCCCCAAAGGACAAAGCAGTGGCTTTATCAGACTCTGCAGAGTCGTTTCCAGGCAGAAATCCATATCCCATATCCTTTAACCTCTAACCATTCCTCTTATGATAAGGTTTGTAGTTTCTCACCATACACCAGCTGCTACTAAGTGTGATCACAGTGATTCATCCAGGTTGAATGGGACCTAAGACTACAGAGGAATGGGATGCTCCACATCTTCTTCTGCAAACAATACTTTTGTCGGGATGGCCCGACATCTCACAGGTGCATAACTCTCTGTTTTTTATCCAGTGTTTTTGACAGGTAAGATTTCAGATTTTTCTATGGGAGTTATTGTCTCCATCTACAATTGCTTTTGAGAACATTAAAGGGAAATTTTTGTTGTTTATCTCATTTAAATTTTATCATACTGGATTTGTAATTGGATAGTTTATGAAAATACATAGGGATCCTGATTTCTCCTGCAAGATAAACTATGCCTCCCAACTTCATGCCACTCACAGTAGTAGTTATCTTTATTAAAGGCCTGTCTAAGTTGTTGGCTTCAATATTGGCCAGAGATTGGAGGTTCCTCCTGTTGGTTGCCAATATCAGTTGATCACAAATTGATGCTTGTCACATACAAATTAATCAGCCCGCTGTTGGTCTAGCTCACTAGAGGAGACTCTGATCCACATTTCTCCGCCATAAGATTATAATGCTGGACCCATTATAATTATGCTCCAGCATAAGATTATAATGCTGGACCCTGAAGTCATGAGAACAGGAGATCTGGTCCCACCCTTACTGGATGCAGAATTCAGGCAAGAGCAAGCCCTGTACCTCTCCTGGGCAGCACAGAAGAGCTGACCTTGGTGACAAAGTTGTAGGTGAGCTGGCCCTGAGGACAGGATATCAGGGGAGCTATTCCTGCCCCTTGCCAGGGGAAGCACTGAATGACCTAACCAGGGCAGTGCTGGAGAGCACGCCCTGGTAGTGTAGGCACAGGAAAGCTGGCATGCTGACCAACTCAGCTATCTCCCAAACCCAGATCCAGGACTTTGCGTTGGCCCACCCCGTTTAAGAACTGCTGGAGCACATGAAGGAGCCAGTCCTGGAGATCCAAAGTTTCTCCATACAGGGCAATAATAGGATAGATAACCAGAAGGAGTCCCATTGAAGATACAGTATTGATAATATGGCAGAAGCCGGAGGCCTCGAATCAGACCAATGACCCATTGCAATGAACATTTACAGATGTGTGGACAGTAGCATATACTGTGGGACACACTGTGGACACACCATGAGACACACTGTGACACACTGTGGGACACACTGTAAGACACACCGTGGGACTCACTGTGAGACACTGTGACACACGGTAATACACTATGAGCCACACTGTGAGCCACACTGTGAGACATACTGGGACACACTGTGAGCCACACTTTGTGACACTGTGACATAGTGTGAGACATACTATGAGACACTGCAGCTTCCACAATGAGATGGGTTTCTGTTATTGTTGCTGTTAATTCTCTCTAAATTTTCTTCTTATTGTATTCTCTTTTGGGGGGTGGGGGTTGCAAGGGTAAGGACTGAATACAAAGGGACGAGGAGACGGGTGGGATTGGGGTAGATGATGTGATATTCACAAAGAATCAATAAAAGGTGTCTTAGTTACTCTTCTGATGCTGCAACATAGCATCATGACCAAGACAACATATAAAAGAACACATTTAATTTGGGGCGAACTTGGGGCAATCATTCCAAAAGGTTGTGGTCCATGACCATCGTGGCAGAAATCATGGCGGCAGGCAGGTGGGCATGGCACTGGAGCAGTAGCTGAGTGCTTACATTTTGACCCACAGCCAAGAGACAGAGAGAGCTAGCTGGGAATGGCATGAGCTTTTCGAAACCTCAAAGCCCACCCCTCGTGACACACCTCCTCCAACAAGGCCATGTCTCCTAATCCTCCCCAAACAGTTCCAGGAACTGGAGATAGATTATTTAAACAACCACGTAGGGTGTTCCAGTTAGCCTTAATTGTCCTTTTGACACAGCCAAGAGTCATACAAAAGGAGAAGGATCAATTGAGAAGTTGCCTAGATCAGATTGGCCTGTGGACATGTCGAGATAAGTGTTGTCTTGGTTGTTAATTGATGCAGGAGAGCCCCCACTGTGAGAGTTACCATTCCTTGGACAAGAAGTCCTGGTCTGTATAAGAATGCTAGCTAAGCATGAGTTAGTGAGGGAGAGCCAGGAGGCAGTCTTCCTCTGTGGTTTCTGCTTCAAGTTATTCCCTGGCTTTCTGCCGTGATTGTCCTCAGTGATGGGCTATGTGTGGTACAGACACATAAGCCAAACAAACTCCTTCCTCTTCTATGCTTTTTCTGGTTGTAGTGTTTGTCACTGCAACAGAAAAGTTAACAAAACCATACATTGGTACCGGAAGTGTGGTTGTTTCTGATCAACTGGCTTTTATGCCTTGAACTCTTTCTTTTGTTGGAAGAGTCTGGGGTGTTTGGGACGTTAGGCTAGAAAACCTGTTGGGTTATTGGAGCTTAGTGGGCAGTTGTTTGTTATGGGGGATTGGAAGATACAAATTCTGAGAGACATGCGGACCGACTACGGAGGCATGCTCATGAAGTTTCAAAGGAGAAAGCAAGGTGAGGGCATGATCATAGTCCATTGTATGTGTATATGGAATTCTCAAGAACTAAGAAAATGTATTTTAAAGTACATACAAAAAATATATCTAAGTATCTTAAGATATTTAGATACTGCACTATGACAGGAGAGAAAGAGAGAGAGAAAGTGGGGGGGGGCGGGGATCACATTTAACATATGGAAGAAACTAGTTAATGGAAGGACCTGGAACTCCTCCACACTGAGGATGCATGTAAGGGACAGAGCATGAGCAGAAACGCACACAATACACAAAGGAAGAAGAGGGGAGCAGGCAGTGCTATGTACATGAACTGTAAAAGGTCATGACTCTCAACCTGGGGCTTTTTTGAACCTCAGCCCTATCCAGGCTCTCTAATACAGTTCCATTCTTAGGACTGCCTTTCCCCCTAATAAACTCTCTCAGAGCTGGATGTGAAGGCACACACCTCTAATCCCAGCACTTGGGAGTCGCAGGCAAGAGGATCTCAGCGAGTTTGGGGCCAGCCTTGCCTACATAGCAAGTGCAAGGACAGCTAGGGCCACATAGAGAGACCCTGTCTCAAACCTCCCCCACCTCCTTAAAAACCTGTCTTGATTCCTATCACTCTCCATGTGTCTCTAATTCTTTGTTATGGGCATAAGAAATCCCAATGGATACCCTCTGCACTCAAACTCACGCCTATAATAACCAGGGTACAAATAGAACCCTCAAGCTGTCTACGGGGTACCACACATCACTACTTCTCCTCCCTGTTACTTCTAAGTTCCCACTTCCTCCATCTCTTCCCAGATAGTGTAGCCATCTCCATGGTAACCATCTGGCATCACTTTTCCTTCTTACCAGCAGCAAGCCTGTGGGAAGACCACAGTACCTGCAAATAGAGAAAGGTTCAGCCCCCAGGTCCCCTTCCTTCCCCCTCACCTTCTAGAGGCTCTATCCATTTAACCATTTAATGCAGGCCAGTCATTGTTACTTTCCAAATGTCATTACTGTTCATGCCAAGCTTGACCTGTGACATTGGCAATATGACCCTCCCATTTTATGGGGCGACAAAAATGGGGCTTGGTGAGGTTAAACAATTTTCCCAAAGACAACCAGCTGGGAAATGTCAGAAATGGGTATCAATCTCAATAATTGATTCATATGACCTGCCTTCCATTATGACAGAGCCATTCTAAGAAGTGAGTGGTACATAGGTGTTTAACTGAATTACAAGGGCCACCTTTGCTTTTCAGGAAGGTGGTCAGAGGTTAGAATTCATAATCTGTAACTTCAGATCAATGTCAAAGATGAGAGGAATCTTATTTAGGCAGCACACAAAGAAGTAGAACTTTGGACCATTTCTACTTTGATCTGTGCCAGGAAATTAGACAGTGAGCGTCTTCATCCATCCATACATACATACATTCATCCATTCATCTGTCTGTCCATCCACCAGTTCAATCGTGCATCCATCAACAAAAAAAAATTTGACTGTTATGTTTGGGGGAGGGGGGTTAGTACCATTTTACAGTCCTAGGAAAAAGGATCACCCAAGTAGCTCAGACTGTGGACAGACAAGACAATATAACAAGATAGAACTGGGAGAAGGTCCCTGGGCTCTCAGTTAATGAACTGGATTCTAGTCTCTCCTCAGAGGGTCAACACGATGAAAATTTTCTCAGTGCTTCCCAGCAAAGTCACAGTCAAGTCAGGCTTTTGGCTCATTATCGAATAGGCAAAACAACTGGTAAACAGGAGGCTAAAGGAACCATCCCAAGTGTGACCAAGCCCGAGGACCAAGACCTCAGTGGGCTCCAATAGTAAATGGAGGAGGAAAAGGAGGAGAAGGAAGAGGAGAGGAAAGAAGAGGAGGGGGAAGAGGAAAGACGCTGTAGCCGTTAAATTTGGCCCCTTGCATGGCCTTAAATACCCAATAGGAAACATAACCAATAACTAAAATGATTGGTGTGTTTACTTAATAGTCCAAGGGATCCCAGATACTCTGCTTAAAACCCTACAAGATGCCATTTGGACAACTTTTTTTGAACTAATAATTTTCTTCTTAGTAAGGAAATATCGCCTAGATATAGTACATCATGACCTTGACTCAATTCAAGAGTGCTAGAGAAGGTTCCAGGTGTGAAAGACCTCAGACCAACTCACTTAGGTGTGTAACCTAAGGTCTTCCTTGTTTCATGCCTTGTTTAATTTGAGGACAGAGTTGTGAGCTCATGCGGACCATAGAGGAAGGTTCTTTGCCAGAACATTCTCCTTTGTTTTCTTGGTTTCTTTTTCCTTAACTCTGGCCAGAAGTGAAATTAAAAAAACAAAGGCTTGGCAAGAAATAAACAACTTTGCATTGCCAATCACATCCCTTAGAAAGACAAGTGAAAGGGTATTCCCTGCTGAGAAGTGTCTGGGTCTCAACTTCAAAGACTGGAGAAGCTGAGGAGCCTCTGGTCCTCCCCTAGGGTCACAGGGATCCAGGACCCGTGGCAGGACTTGAAAGCACAGCTGACTTGGGGGACTAGGTGAAATATTATTTCATCCCAAGAAACATGTGCAGTGTTGGGTCCAGAAAATGGAGCAGGCCATGAGAAGTGAGGCTGAAAGTTTGCACTGACCCAAGGACTAATGAAAGCAGCCATCTATCCGATCCCTAGAGAGGCTGTTCTCTGAGAGCTGTAGGTCCACGGCTTATTTCAACATTCCAATGATCCTGGGGGTGTTGACTGTTACCACCTTAACTTTACAGATGAGAAACCTGACAGCAAGAGGAGAAAAGGCTTCCTCAGTTGTCAAATTAAACAGCTGAGAAGTTTCTCTGGACCTGGAGGAGAAGGGTTTATGTAAATGAGACCCACGATTTATTGCTCTCTCCTCACTTCCTCTAGGTACTTAGTGGATGTTAGGAAAATATTATCAAAGGATTATGATCGGTGGTTTTCCAGAGGTTGAAAAGTCTCGCTTTGGAGCCAACTTATAAAGCATGCCAGTTGAGCCTGCAAACTTTGGAAAAATCCCATTCTGGCAATCCATTCAGAAAAACACCCAGGAATCAGGACTCCCTGTCCATGGGTGTTGGTTTCTCTGCATTCTCAAGGGGCACCTGGGGATATGTGTTCAGTGGCAGAGCTGGTTATGGCTCCTACTCCACCACCTGGGGGTGGGCTCACATTGTTCCTAGAAAAAATGAATGAATGAATTTCTCAGTCATGCCAGGTCGTGAAAAATAAAGAAGCGTTGTTTTGGTTGGTTGGTTGGTTGGTTGGTTGGTTAGTTGGATTCTTTTCTTTTCTTTTCTTTTCTTTTCTTTTCTTTTCTTTTTTTGTGACTCTAGACATCTAGACAATGTTAAGCAAATCCAATGGCAAAGAAAACACATATTTTTAAAAACTATTTCTACATTGTGTGGGTGTGTGGGTGTGTGCCCGGCACACATGGCTGGTGCCCGGGCAGAGGTCAGAGAACAACCTGTGGGAGTTGGTTCTTTCCTTCCACCACGTATCCTAAGTATCAAATTCAGGTCATTGGACCTGGCAGCAAGCCCTTTTTACCTACTGAACATTTTGCCAAATCAGAATATAGATTTTGGTAAATGAAACCTTAAGGATGCAGGCAACATTAGCAACTACCACCTATTGAAATGCACTGTGTGTCTGGCATTTAAATAAAGTTTCAGATTTAATTAGGAATGGTTTGGTGGGGGTCCCTAGAAGTCTCTCTATATAAACTTTACAACAGAGGAAACTAGGGGATTGCTGAGAACTGTATTCTGGAAATTGAGTTGTCTCTAGGGGAATTTGAAGGTTACCACCTACAGGCCCCATTTCCCAAGCTCTGGCTAGGCCTATGTGGTCTCTTCCCTGGGCTTGGATGTACCAGCTGTGTGATCCAGGGTTATTGATAGCTCAGAGTTGCGGTTCCCTCTCAGCTTCAGGGCATGGGTAATTTGGGCTTCCGAAGCTCTCCACTTTAATGCTACATGACCATGAGAAGTCCAGAGTTGACTCTGTAAGCTTCTTAGTCCATCATCTCCAGAGAGATCCAAACAGGCCCCCTGAGGCTACATCACATCCCTGGGGGTCAATGCCTGCTGCTGGTCCCATCAGCTATAGAAGGAGATTTTGAACAAAGGTCAGGTTATATCCATTGTCTATTGCACTGTGACATATTAAACCCAAATTAGGTGGCTGGAAATGAAAGCTAGTCTGTTTGTCTAGGATTCCAAGCCAGACTCAGTGAAGAGACTCTGTTCTGTTGGATGTTGCCTGGGTTCCTTCAGGGCCATGGTTTGCTCATAGTATCTTGTTTTCAGGAATTTCTTCTTATGTTTTCTCAAGAGGAGGAGATGCCCTCTTACATGGCCTCTCTGCACTCTAGAGACCAGACTAAACTATAGACTAAAGCCTGACTTAGTTTACCTCTATTGACCACGGCAAAACTCCAGGGAAGAGCTACTCCACCTCTGAGTAGGAGGAAGGACATACTTACAGCTCTGAAGGACATCGGGACTGGCCAAGATGTCTATGTCCATCTTTAGAAGCAACCTCATGTGGATTCTAACGATCATGTATTTTGTACCACAGTGGGTGGGCATCCAGTGCCTCTGTTCTTACAGTGTTCTCCAGTGACATACGAGCCTCTTCCAAAGGAACCAGAGCTCAAGCCATTGTCTATCAAGCTTAGTGTCTCTGTGGGTTGGGCCCTGGGTCAGATAAGAGAATGTCCCAGAGAGCCAGGCATGGAGGTACAGTCCCACAGCTTAATGATGCCTGAGCCAGGATTTGCATGCACATCAGTCAAGACATGCTAGGTCTCCTCTTAGAAGTTGGAACTTCCTAAGGTAGAAAACATGAGGTTGCCAACTCACCTAAATCTGTTTATTCCCCCAGGCAATTTATCAACTGGGATGACTCTGAGATCTTAGAAAATGAAATCTTCAGTTCAGTGGTTATTAAATTCATTATTCTGTAAAATGTAATTTTCAAAAGAAAAACACCCTCTCTGCTTCCCAAGCTAGAAACTCAGCCAGAAACAGAAGTGGGAGAGAGCCAGTCCCATGGCTCGGTTCTCTTTACAAGGCAGATGCCAAAACCCCAACACAAGGAAACCCAAGGTAATATTCTCTGTCTTGACTTTGCACCTTAACCCCAATCACTGAGGACAGCCACACAGCCTGGACACTCAGCCATCACAGTAAGTCAGGCCTCACTGTGGTCTTCTGTCTCTGTACACCTGGTTATTGTACAACAGTGGAATGGATCCTTCCCCATCCCTCACATTCAAGAGTCACCCTGATGGGCTGGAGAGATGGCTCAGTGGGTTAGAGCATTGGCTTTTCTTTTAGAGGTCCTGAGTTTAATTCCCAGCACCCACTTGGGAGTTCACAATGATTTGTAAGTCCATCAGTAAGGGATCTATGCTGTCTTCCAGCCTCTGTGGGGAAAAAGCAGGCAGGTGATGCACACACATTTATGCAGGCAGAATGCCCATACACACAAAATAATGGCTAGATGGATGGCTAGATGGATGGATGAATAGATAGATAGATAGATAGATAGATAGATAGATAGATAGATAGATAGATAGATAGATACCTCAAAGAGAGAGGAGAGAGAGAGAGAGACCCTGATGTCCCCAAACATAACCCTTTCATGCTGTTGACAGTGCATCCATGAACACCGTGTAGCTTTCCCTAGTCCACCCACTACCGCATGAACCGTGAGGTGCAGCTGTAGCCACTATTCAACAGCATGCATCACTGTAGTCTGCCCACATGCCAGGCACAGGAGTCTTCAGAGACACATGAGCAGCTACTTCACCCAGGAAGTTCACAGTCCAGCAGCAAGGACTGAAAAATAAATCTTTCTTTGGAAACCGAAGACTATCTAGAAGTTCACCGTTCATCAGTTTCTAGTTTAAGATTTGAGGACATGATTATTCTTCTACTTTTGTTTTTCTCTCTCTCTCTCTCTCTCTCTCTCTCTCTCTCTCTCTCTCTCTCTCTCTCTCACACACACACACACACACACACACACACACACACACACACACCACATCAAATAAAACTGCAAACAAATAGAGCACACACTCCCAGATGCATGGGAACAGGCGAGGTGGAAAGAAGAGTTTTGGCTGCCAGGTTTGAGGACTGTATCTGCTAGTCGTAGCTTTCGCTGGAAAGGCTTAATGATGTGGGGCTGGGATGCTTCCTATTATCAGGTTGGCTTTGCCAGAGGCTGACAGGTCTATTGTCGACGTTGGGTGTGCTTTGAGGAGTGTCTTGGAATTCAGCTAGTCAGGGTGAATTGTTAGAGCTCAGAGCAGGTTGCCACTAGGTCTGCCTCGAGTTGTTCCCTTCCCCCTCACAGATCTGAGCAGAACTGACTGCCCACGTTGGAGGGAGGTATGAGCCAGCTTTTCCCTGAGCTATGCATCTGAGATAGCAAAGCACACATCCCTAGTGTGCCTCCTTTTCCTTTTCTTCCTCCTCCTCCCCTCCCATCCCCCATCTCTGGTGTCTTCTTCCCTCTCTTCCTCTCTGTCTTTCTTTTATATCCCTTCATTCACCTTCCATCTTTTATTCTGCCTTTTTTTAAAATCTTGGATTAGCCTCAAAATATTAGCCTCAAAAAGTTCTTAGACTATGTGTGATAGTGTTTGCCTATAAACCCAACACTCAGGAAATGGAGGCACAGGGATTGCTAGAAATTTGGTCCCAGCCACTCTGGGCTACATAGTGAGCCAGCCTGGCCCATATAATGAGTTCCCAGCAACTCTGGGCTAGGTAGTAAGACCTTATTTCAAACCCAAACACTCAAGGGGTATCATTCAGAGGGGTCTTTTCCCACAGCTTCTGACCTGTGTCTATTTGGTATCTTGCTCCAGGTTCTGGGTGCTGGTAAAGCCTTCCTCAGTGCAGAGAGCAGCTGAGGCCCTGGACTGCTCTCCCTAGGATGCTTTCCAGCACCAAAATCAACAGCCTCTCCTGGGAGACTCTAGTTGCAGGGCTGAGTCACAGGCAAAGATTCCATCCCAGTTACGATGCTCCCACTGAGGACATTCCTGGACCCAGCCTACCTTCTAATGGGAAAAATGCTTTTCCAGTGGCAAGTGGGGCTGACCAGATGGCTATGCAGAGCTAGTAAACCTTAAAGAACCAAACATTATTTGCATTTAAGACAACAGAGGAAAAAAAGAGACTAAAGCAGCTTTGGCAGTTTCTTCTCTAGCTTCTTAGCCATCATGGTTGTCACTGATGTGTGGATGATAATGTTGACCTTTGAAGCATCTGAAGTAATGTGGAAAGTGAGAAATTAGTTTACCAAGCACTTCACAGACACGTGTTGGGAGCCCTATCAGACATGGAAAATCCCCAGTCATTCAAATAAAAACTGCAAGCTTCCACTAGAGCCAGACACCTGAGTTCAGAATTTGAAGCCAGATCCCATCTCCAGTCTTCAATATTATGGAAGAGGAACATGCATCTTCACTACCCACCCACAAAGTCTGAAGGGATATGAAGTAGTCCCCTTAAGCCTTGATAGAGGAGAGGACCTCAGAGGATCTTCTTCCTGAGTCAGAAGCAGTCCTGGAAACTACAAAGGGTTGATTAAAGAAAGTTTCTCTGGTTAAGCCTAGGATGGAGGACTTCATCAGTGAATACACGTCCCCAGGACCCAGAGCAGCCTGTACCACTGACTGACTCTCTAATGTCCTTGGGGATTTCAAACCATGAAGCTTTTGGGACTCAGGGAAGTTGGCTTGAACTTAGTATTAATAATAGCTACCCTTTCTATGGCTATGGGTCATCTTTTTTTCATTCATTATCTATTTGTCAGTCCGTCTATGTATATCTCTTTTCTCTCTCGACCCTCTCCCTACCTTCCTCTTCTCCCTCTCCTTTCCACTCTTCCTCTCCCTCTCCCTCTGACTTCTCTTTTTCCCCCAGAGACATTATGCATTCAGCTTAGCCCTGTGGTGAGCTTGAAACAGAGGATCAAGTGTTCCCTTTTCACGGAAGGTGAAATCCTTTGGCTCCCAAGGGATCTGCAGCTGTTCTGACCTGTTACAAGTACGGTTGTGTCTGAAGAGTCTACCACTGAACTGTGGGGAGGAGGCGAGAGGGATCACTCATTACATCCAGATCATACCACAGCAGAACTACCAATCACAACTGTATTCAAACTGTATTCAAACCCCCCTAGAGTAGAACTATGTGTAGGCCCTGGAATTGTGGCCTTGTTACCAGCAAGTGTCACAGAGACCAAAAACTCCCAAAAACTCTTCAAGAGATTATTCTAGTCACACTGGAAGCCTGTTCCAGGGTAGCCAATATTGGGAGGAGGAAGAAAAATAAGTTAAAAGTGACAGTGGGTATTTTAGACAACACATGATAAATATCATGTTTATAAAGTATGATACCCCACAGGGAAGTCTAAAAGAGGCTTCCTCATACCCCAGATCTACCCAGAGTTCAATCTCCCACACCCGCCTGCTCAGAAGTGAACCCTGGGCCCCAAGGACTCAAGGAATCTAGACAGCTGACACTCACACATGAGTTAAGAGAGCAAATGCCAAAAGTTCCCTGGCCAATGATGACTTCACATTATTGAGAATAAACTATTGACCAGATGCATGAAAAGATCCACGTGCAAAAATGATGAATCACGGAGCCAAAAGGGAGTCTAAACCCAAAGCTTTTCCACAGCAAACCTACCTGGCGGGACTCTCAAGCTCCCAAGACCCAGGTCCCTCAAAACACTGTTGTACCTGCCTAATTTGGTGTGGCTCTAGGTTCAGCCCCAAAGACAATACACCCTCAACAGATGACAGCCAGCAAGGTAAGGCCCCCAGGCCACACTGACTTGGCATCTGATTCCTCCAACATGATCCCTGTCTGGGAAAGCAGTTCTCTGTTTTGGCAAACATGTCCCTTCTATCTGTTTTAAATTTAAAAGAAGCAAATGTCACAGGGTATTGGGAAATATAATTCTACATCGAGTGTGTGCCTGCCAGCACCTGAGGACGTTGATTTGCTATCTGGCATCTACAGTGATTGAAATGGAGGCAGTGATGAGGGGGACGTGCATGAGGAGTTGGGGACTTGTGGCTGATGATTCCTGGTGACAGAAATGAACCATGCACTAGTAATGCATTGGTTACTCTTCTCATTGCTTTGAGCAACTTAAGAAAGGAAGAGTTTGTTCTGGCTCATGGTTTGAAGGGATACAGTCCATCATGGTGGAGAAAACAGCAGTGAACACATGAGGCTGTTGGTCATGGCACATCCACAATCAGGAAGTAGAGAAAGACGAATGCAAGTCTCGGCTTGCTTCTTCCTCTTTTTCCTTTGTTATTAATCCAGGAGCCCAGGCCATGGAATGAAGCTGCCTGCATTCATGGTGGGTCCTCTCTCCTCAGTTAGACCTCTATGAAAATGCCATCAGAGACACACGCAGAGGTGGATCTCCTAGGTAATTTCAAATCCAGTCAAGTTGACAATAAAGATTAATTACCACAAATGGTATTACAACACCTAGCCCTGTTCAGGGATTCCAATAAGAAGTTGGTGAATGAAAGAATGAATGAATGAATGAATGAATGAATGCCCACATTGAGACAATCCTTGGTAGTGCCTTTTCCCCTTACAGATCTGCTTTTCCTGGTGTATGTTTACAATTAACACTAATACTAGCTACATAGATGCCTCATCATCTAATCCAGCTCCCCAGTCCTCAGTGCTGCTGTTTTCTGTTGGATAACTCCACTTCTAAAAAAATAACCACCCAAGCCCAGCATCAGTACACAGACCTGTAGCACCAGCACTGAGGCAGTCACAGGCAGATCCTGAGAACTCACTACTGGCCAGCTAACCTAGCAGAATCGTAAGTTTCCAGTTTACTCAGAGTCCCCGTCTAAAGGGAATAAAGATGGGATCTTTCGAGGGAATCCCGACTTCCTGCCTGGCCTCCTCATGCACGTGTATGGGTAACACATTCGTCCAATGAACAAAACGGCCCAGCCAAACCCCAGATCCCTCTCCCTCCCCAGCAGTCATGAGCATCCTCTCCAAATGTCTTCTGCTCTGTCCCTCTGTTCTTGTGTTCTCTGTCCCCAACCCTCTTCTGATCATCAGTACACAGAGGTGGGTCACCAGTGGCCACAGAACTTTGTGATTGCAATGCCTCCTTCCAGCCTTCAGCTCATGCCTGCTCCTTACCCCAGGGATAGAAGCATGGACCCCTGGCATCTAAAACAGATAGCCAGTTCCTTCCAGAGCCCATGCCAGGTCACACTTCAGACCCACACACCTGCCTTTATCCTTTCCTACATTGTTGCCCATTCCACTCCTCTCATCTATAAGGGGCAGGATTTCCCTTTCCAGGAGCTCTTCAGGACCAGAACTTGTATGAAATTTAACATGTATGAAATTTAACACCAATATCTTCCCCTCAAGGTGGGACACGATGCTGTCACCTGGGAGTTTCGGGTCTGCTTCATCTCTGAGCCATTGGTCTTTTGTGTTCATGGTAAGGCACTGACTGGTCAATCCTCACTTAGATCTCATCCCTCCTGAGCCCCGGCATGAGAGGATCCCATGCTCATTGGGATCTTGTCATTGACTGATTTATTGTCACCCCGTGACTGACTGTCAGTGGCCAAGACTCTCATTGCTCATTTCTTACTTCCTTCGATGAAGTAATCTGTCTTCTCTGATAGATAAGAAGTGTCTAAGAAACAATTCCTCTGCCCTGGTCATCTTTTTATCAGCAGCTTCTAGAACACTGTCTAATACCTAAAGTGTGCTTGATGAATATCGGCTGATCTAGACATATAGTAATTGTGAAAGAATAACCATATTGATAATCACATCCATTGTGCCCTCTGTGTACATGCAGTGAACAATGTGAGCACTCGCTGTCCCAGGAGCCTTGGGAATTGAGCGTCATCACTTAGGGAGTGGCGAGAGAAACCTTCTATATGCTTGTGCATTTCTACTTACTTTCATTTTTATTTTGTATTTAAATACATATGGTGTGAATGTGTATGATGCCTGCTTGTATGTGTGGAGGCACATGTGGGGGTGCAGTTTCATCTGTGTGCATGTGTGTGTGGCGGCCAGAGGGTGACATGAGGAGGCTTCCGAAATTGTTCTCCACTGTATGCACTGAGGCAGGGTCTCTCAGTTGAACTCAGAGCTAACCCATTTGACAAGCCCAGCCAGCCAGCTTGCTCCTCTGCTCTACCTCCTGAGGGCTAGAAGTCTCTGCTGGTTGCCTCCAGGGCCTGACGTTTATGTGGATGCTAAGGATCCAAAGTCAGCCACACACACAGCATCTAATCCATGTCTTCAGCCTAATGGCACACTTTAAGCTGACAAAAGTTCTTACTGTGGTATTATTAGTTAACTAACACAGTGCTAAAGATTTATTTTGGTGTCTCTGTAACATTTGTGGCCATCTGTAGATAATCAGAAGACAGACAGCGCAAGACAAATGTCAACCCTTCAAAGTTGACCTAAAGGTTAAACCTATAACCTAACAGATATATGAGGAGATCAGTTTTTTTTTAAAGATTTTATTTATTTATTTTACATATATGAATACACTGTAGTTGTCTTCAGGCAAGCCAGAAGAGGGCGTCAGATCTAATTGCAGATGGTTGTGAGCCACCATGTGGTTTCTGGGAATTGAACTCAGGACCTCTGGAAGAGCAGTCAATGCTCTTAACCACTGAGCCATCTCTCCAGCCCCAGAGATCAATTTCTTAATACAGACATTTGCATTCTAATGCCAGCCACCTCATTCACATGTGAATCTGTAGGGCAAATGCCCAACTGGTTGCAATTCTATCTGTCCTTAAAAATATACCACCAGAGACTGCCTGAGAAGAAGACCAAGAAATAGATATAAAGAGAATTTGATATAAAAATAAATCTGAAGAAGGGCTTTGATTTAAGTGGCCATGTCAATACACATTTACAGACAAATGGCTGTTTTAAAATAGCAGACTTCTGTCTACTATTTTAGCCAGCATCCAAAAAGAACAGGAAATGATGACTTAGTACTTCATGCATTTTCATCTTCTTGAGATTCTAAAATTGACCCAAGAACAAGGATGTTTTATTGGATTAGTTTATCAGATAAGAAATTTAACCGTGTTTAGAAAACATTTGCTTAGAAGTCTCTGTCTCCTCCAAGTTTTAGGCACACTGCATTGCTATTACTAGAAATTTTGTAAAAGTTTCAAACGCAACCAGCAGAGACCAAACCATTGCTTTCTATGTATTTCAAGAACAAATCTTTAAGGCCATGGTCACTAAGAAATAACGAAGAAAATACCACAAGACAGAAATGAGTGGCTGCATAAAGACCATGACGATAGAATGCTAGAATACAAACATAATTTTAAAACTACTCAATCCTGGGCCATTGATACGGCACAGCAGGGAAAGGCACTTGCTGACAAGCCTGGTGATGTGGGTTCAAGCTCCAGGACCCACATGATGGAAGGAAGGAATTGACTCAAAGTCATCCTCTGATTCCACACATGCGGCATGTCACACATGTACACACACACACACACACACACACACACACACCAATAAATAAGTGATTAATGTAATTTTTTAGAAGAATCAATCCTAGACCTCACATCTCGCATGGCGGTGCACACTAGCAATCCCAGCAGAAAGATAAAGGCAGAAGGATGAATAATTTAAAGTTGTCCTTAGTTTATGGTTAATTTAAAGTCACACTGGGCCAGATCAGACCCTGTCCCCACCACAAAACACCATCACAAAAATTTTTAAGAAATGCTCAGGCCATGTATCCTAAGTGTGATTTATTCTACATTCAATCCCTAAACCTGCCACCTGCATCTAAGGTAAACCTTCATGAGGATCCGCTTTGAGCCCAGGGATGCCTCCAGCTCATGGAACTTAACTCTTTAAGTGCTTGACCCCATGGGATGCACGGGTAAACACAGCCACTGGCTGCAGTACTTAGAATAAATACCCTGAAGTTCCAACTATCATGGACACATTGTGGTTTGTCTAAGTGCCCATCCTTAGCCAGTAAATGACACCATGAACTTCTCTCTGTCTTCCTATAGGTCCATCAACTCCACCTCTATGGGTTCAAATCCTCCTCCAGCCTGTCTAGAGTCTCACATTCTATAAAAGGACCCCGGGTTTTGCTAGGCACAGAAATAACATAGATGCTGTCACAAAAACCTCTAGTCTCAGTGTAGCCGAACCTGTTTCCTCCAGACTCTGAAAGCAAAGAAAGATGCCAAGAACGTAGATGAACCAGGCAGGTAGCAGACAGGGACAAGAGCTCACCGCTGGGATGAAAGGAGATGTAAGGCAGCCATAAGGACTAGATCTAAGGGGCTGGAGAGATGGCTAAAAGCACCTGCTGCAGCTCCAAAGGATCTCAGTCTGGTTCCCAGCTCCCAGATCGGATGGTTCTCAAGGGCCTACAGCTCCAGCTACAAGGGATTTGATGTTTCTTTTGCCTTACACATATGTGCTCATGTACACACACACACACACACACACACACACTAAATTCTAATGTCCCATGAATTGCAGATGGGTTCTTTAGCTCTGTGAGAGGATACCAGCCAGAAAAGCCACAGAGAGATGAGGGAAGGCCATTGGTGGCATCCACAGCCTTACCACAGGTTGCATCCTCTCAGGCTTATTACAGGTTTTACCCTCAGAGGCTTACCACAGGTTGTACCCTCACAGACTTAACAGGCTTACCACAGGTTGTACCCTCACAGGCTTACCACAAGTTGTACCCTCACAGGTTTACCACAGGTTGTACCCTCACAGATTTAACAGGCTTACCACAGGTTGTACCCTCACAGGCTTACCACAGGTTGTACCCTCACAGGTTTACCACAGGTTGTACCCTCACAGATTTAATGGGCTTACCACAGGTTGTACCCTCACAGATTTAACAGGCTTACCACAGGTTGTACCCTCACAGGCTTACCACAGGTTGTACCCTCACAAGTTTACCACAGGTTGTACCCTCACAGGCTTACCACAGGTTGTACCCTCACAAGTTTACCACAGGTTGTACCCTCACAGATTTAACAGGTTTACCACAAGTTTTACTTTCCCACTAAGGTCTTTGGAACAGACCGTGAACTGCTTCCTGGGTCAGTCTGTCCAGCCACAGCTGTCCCAGCGTCCTCCCAGCTGAGCCCAAGTCAGTCTGTGAATCCACACACTGGACCAAAAGTCTGAAAGCCACTGGTCCACCAACCATGATGTTTATAATATTTATAATCTCCATCACTCTGGGGGAAACACATCCTAGATCAACCTTTAAAATTATATTAACTAGATAAGCTAGAAAACAACTTTACAGTTGACAGAAGCATGTCTGCCTTCCCAAGATGCCCACAGACTAGGCATATCTGTGGTGAGTTCTCCCAACATGGTAACAGCACACTGTGTGCTGTTTAGTGAAATCCATGGAATGGGCTGTTCACAGGCCCCAAGCATGAGGCCCAGAAAGCCTAGTGGTTCTTGGTATTAACATGTTAGCACTGGTGTGCAATTAAATCAATACGGACATCTAAGAAGAGAAGTCACACTCGATTCAAGCACAGGCAAGAACAGGAAATAAAAGTGAGCCTTTGTTCACTGGCTTTTCTTCAGTTTTAATAGCCCAGATCAAAGCTGAAGCTAAAACCCAGAAGTGTCACCATGCCTTTTAGCACAGAACAAACACACTGACAAACAAAACAGCTGCCTTACGATGATTTACCCTGATCCACATGTAAACATCTTCTGTAGCTTTGTCTGATCTTCACACAACCTGGCATTTGTTGTAATGATGAAGCTGGAGTGTTCCTGTTCTGAGCCACTCTGGCTGGTTCCAATACATAGTGACCATTAGAAGCCAATGGACCAGAACCATGGCCATACTCTGTGACTTCCTAGTGGTCCTCCAGGACACTTGCCACATCTTATTGGTCCTTTACTGGGTTGAGTGGCATGGTGCCACCTGAAGCTGGGAAGAAATAATGAATTTTGGGCCTCAACCACCCTGACCATAAAAGATATATACTTTCTCTTTCAGGAGACCCTCAGGTGATTGAGACGAGGTGTGGTGGTTTGAATGACAATGACCTCTGTAAGTATGCTTGATTGTTTAGTCATGGGGAGTAGAATGTTTGAAAGGATTAGAAGGATTAGGGGGTGTGGCCTTATTGAAGGAAGTGTGTCACTAGAATCGAGCTTTGAGGTTCTAAAAGCCTATTCCATGTCCACCCAGTCTCAGTCTCTCTCTCTCTCTCTCTCTCTCTCTCTCTCTCTCTCTCTCTCTCTCTCCCCATGGATCAGGATACAGCTACTGCTCCATTGCCCATCTGCATGCCGCCACCATACGCCATTGCCACACTGATAATGAATTAACTCCGAAACTGCAAGCAAGTCCCAATTATATTCTTTCTGTTATAAGAACTGTCTTGCCCTTCACAGCAATAGAACAGTGACTAAGACAGAAGTGTCACGTGATGCCACTTTTATGTTGTCTTCATTTTGGAAGAACCTTTGCAGTTTTCTCAACATAAAGGGCAATGTCTGAAAGCTGTTTCCTGTTTCTGTTATTTCTACTGGCCTGCAAATCCCAGGAGAAGCCTTTTGTGTTCATGTCTTAACACACACACACACACACACACACAATCACATATACACTCTCACACATTCATACTCTCTCATACATACATACATACACACACACTCACATATTCACTCACATACACATACATACACACACTCTCACACACAGTCACACACACATACACACACACACACACACATATACACACACACACACACACACACACACTCATAGAAGCAGAAGGGTAAGAAAGGCTGTTTTCCAAGAGTTAAACAGTCATCCCTCTCCCAGAGAGGCCCTCCAGGCCCCTGAACTATGTCTCAGAAAGGAAACAAAGACACCCCACCCTACTTCTACCCCAAAGCCAAGAGGGGGGTCATTGTGGAATGATGAAAGCAGCACCCTACTTCCTTATGTTTCTATCCCCCTCCCCAGCTACATGTAGCCTGGGAGGTCATTCACTTTGAAGATGTTTCTTCAGTCTCCAATTAAAAAATCTTGGAAAGCAGTTGACCTATATTTACTGCAACCAGATTTTCCAAATAAAATTCCAAACACGTGGTCTGATAAATATGTGTGAACTCACCACTTAAATTAAAAATAAAGCAGGCTGTTCTGTGCTCTTTGAAAAGGGAATTCATGTTCATTTTAGAGACTTAAAAAAAAGTCAAAGAAACAAAAACACATCTACAGTCTCGTGACCCAAAAATATATTTTAATCCATATTTCTTCTCAGTTTTCACCTACAACACGTAACTTTTGTCAATTGGGTATCTCACTGCATAGGTAATTTTTTATCCTAAACTTTACAATTAAATACACATCATAACGATTTCCTCTGTCACCAAAGATTCTTTGGAAGCCTTATTTTTAATGGCTGCATATATTCAATTTCTGAACACGCCATAATTATTTTTATCCACTACACATATCATTGAACATTAAACTGCCATAAATTTGTCTTGCTTTTATTAAAAATACTGGACAAGATGGCTCAGTGGTTAAGAACACTGACTGCTCTTCCAGAAGTCCTGAGTTCAATTCCCAGCAACCACATGGTGGCTCACGACCATCTGTAATGGGATCCGATGCCCTCTTCTGGTGTGTCTGAAGACAGCTCCAGTGTACTCATATACATAAAATAAATAAATATTTTTTAAACACTGTGACAAATATTCCTGTACTTTTACACACACTTCTGAAAAATCCAGAGTACGGCCACGGCGCACAAATACTGCACAATGGAACAGAAAGTTTTAAATCTCAAACTATAAACCTCTAAAAAAAAAAAAAATTATTGCATGAGAGCATCAGGCCAACTTACGTTTCACACTCATCTCTCAAAATACCCAGGGGAAAACCTTTCACGTCAGTACCGTTCCACAAAACTCTTAAAAGCACGTGTGCTGAACAACTCTGTTGTGGCCAGCAGGTAATGTAACGTGCTGTTTTGATCTTATTGAAGTGCTGTGAGAAGGGGCCAGTTCAATGTCACAGTGGGCGAAGGTGCTTGCTGCAAAACCCGATAATCTGAGTTCAATCCCCGGAGCCCATATGAAGTAGAAAACAGACTACGCAAAGTTGTCCTCTGATCCCCACACAGATATTGTGACCCACACATCATCTCTGCATACAATCATAGCAACAAGAAGAATAAGTGATGTGCGGCAAGAAAAGCTTTATTTATTTGTTTGTTTGTTTGTTTGCCTCTAGAGCTCGTCTCCCCTCCCCAAGAAGAGCCCCCCCCCCCCACAGGCCTCTGAGCCATTTCTCCAAAGAGAATTCCTTCCATAATACCAACCCACTCATTGCAAAGCTAAGCATTTACCAGAATGTTCAGAGTCAGCTTTTGTGTGTCTGCGGTGGTTTGAATAGGTTTGGCCCCCACAGACTATGTGTTTATATAGGCTTGGCCCAGAGGGAGCGACACTATTAGGAGGTGTGGCCTCGTTAGAATGATTGTGGCCTTGGAGGAAGTGTCGCGGTGGGAGCAGATTTTGAGGGCTCCTAGTGGTCAAACTCCGACCAGTGTGGAAGAGAAAGTCTCTCTCCTGTTTGCGTTTGGATCAAGATGTAGAAGTCCCTGCTCCTCCGGCACCATGTCTGCCTGCATGCTTCCAGGCTTCCAGCCATGATGATAATGGTCTGAACCTCTGAAACTGTAAGCTAACCCCAATTAAACGTTGTCCTCTATAAGAGTTGCTTTGGTCATAGTGTCTGTTCACAGCAATAAAACCGTAACTAAGACAGTCTCTAAACCCCAGGCTGTGCTCTCTCCTCCCTGTGAAGCGCTGTTTGGAAGGCCCAGCTGCGGGTCTGAAACTGGAATCAGTAACCCAGAGGAGCCAAAATTTCTGTACTCTGGGCCCAGGAGACCCTGGACATCACCTTGTTCTCAGTGGTGCTCTGGCAAGGGGTGTCTCAACTGGAAAGGAAGCTAAGGCAGCCAGCAGACAGTTTGAGTTGTTGGCAACAGGTGTCCTGACTCAGAAACATGGGGTTCCAAGGAAGGAGGGGGAGAAGTGGGGGTCAGACACTGCTGTGAGGACAGACACTGAGATTATTGCAATCCTGCTGAGTAATGCACATAAACCCGGCCCAAAGAAAGGTGGCTTCCATGTTTCTTTGTTAGGCGAACTGATGTAACCCTGCTCAGAAAACTACTCACCACCCCCTCTCTCCAACACCTGGGCCTCTGCGCGTGCGCATGCGCACACACATTTTTTAGGCTTAATGTGAAGAGTTGGTTCATGGCCTACAGAAGTAGATGCAGTCAAGCAGGCTATCTGCAGAGAGAGCCACTACCCACTAGGCCTCCCATCCTTCCTCCTTCCCCATTTGCTTGGAAGCCCCTGCTGCTTAGACCCAACCTCAGGGCCAGTAGGCAGATTGTTTTCTGCCAAGAAACCCCTTTCAGCTCCCCATCAAATCCCTGCCTCACGTCTCGTTTTCATGATCTCCTGGAACAACCCTGTCCCCTAACCAATACCGCTCCCCACCCCACCCCACCCCACCCCACCCCACCCCACCCCCAGAACAACAATTTTAGTTTAGCAATCTTTTTCAATTGTCTAGAACACTCCTCTCAAGTAACCGCTGTCAATAAGCACTGAAGTGAATGAAACCAGTAAGTGGGTGATTCTTTCACAGGAAGTACTTACTGAGAGGTAAGGTGACCTCACCCACAATCACTCACAGGGTTTCTTCCTGAGGGCCCCACCAGCTAGACCTGCTTTAGAAGTCCACGATCCTCTTTGCAGTCAATCTCAGACTGCCACCGATATGGCTAAAGCAATTGGCTAAAGCTATGACCGTGTTAGACATCCGGTTGGGGGGGGGGGGCTTGCCACCTCTTTCTCAACAGACTCTGCCTTCTCCCTCCCTAATGACCAATATCAAAGCCAGCAGGGCTAGCTCAATCCCCTTTTTTTGCTGCACAATGGAAGGGATCTTTACAAAGTACAGGGAAAAGAAATTTTTTGAACTGTTGCAAAGGGTGTTCAAAAAAAAAAAAAAAAGATAGGGCTTCATGCGGGTCCCCCAACAACTGGAGAGGGAGCCATCCCTAAATCTGTTTCCTGCTGGTGGATCCCATTCTCCTAGCTGCACTTCCTTGTCCGGCCTCAGTGGGAGAGGATGTGCCTAGTCCTGCAGTGATTTGATGTGGCAGGTGAAACCCAGTGAGGCCTCCACCCTCTCGGAGGAGAAGGGGAGTGGGGAGGGGCTGTGTGAGGGGGGACCAACAAGAGGGGGAGCTGTAATCGAGATGTAAAGTAAATGAGTGAGTGAATGAATGAATGAGTGAATGAAAAACAAAAACCCACAGCCTGTTGCAGATACCAGGACTGTAAACACGCCACTGACACATTCCCCTCCTTCACCAGGCACTGGCCAGCGCGGAACAGACAACGCATACTTCTAGAGTATGATTCTAGAGTAGATTTATTTTTTCCCCATGATCTCTGTTGTCCTTTAATGAGCAATTTGTTGTATGTGTTAACTAATATAAGATTAGATCCCGGCAAGAATAACCAAAACCATGAATTCAAAGATGAAAACATTAATGTGTGTGTGTGTGTGTGTGTGTGTGTGTGTGTGTGCGTATGTGTGTGTATATGTATGTGAGTGTGTGTGTCTTTGTGTGGATGTATGCATGTGTGAGTGTGAGTATGAGTGAATGTAAATGTATGTGAATGTGTGTGTCTATGTGAGTGTTTATGTGTGTGTGTGTGTATATGTGTATCTGTGTGAGAGTGTGTGTGTGAGTTATATGTGTGTTTGTGAATGTGTGTATATGTGTGCCTGTGTGAGTGTGTGTGCGCGAGCATGTGTATATGTATGAGTGTATGTGTGTATGTGTGTATATGTATATGAGTGTATGTATGTATATGAATGTGTGAGTGTGTATGTATGTGAATGTTTGTGTATGTGTGTGTGAGTGTATGTATATGTGTATCTGTGTGATAGTGTGTGTGACGTATATGTGTGTTTGTGAGTATGTGTATATGTGTGTTTGTGTGTGTCTGTGTGAGTATGTGTGTATGTATGAATGTGTGTATGCGTGTACATGTGTATGCGTGTATGTATGTGAATGTGTGAGTGTGTATGTATGTGTGTATGTGTGTCTGTTGGGGAAGTATCTTTGCCTTCATGTATGTCTTTAAACCATGTGTCTGCCTGTTACCTGTGGCAACCAGAAAAAAAAAAGCATCAGATCTCCTGGAAACTGAAGTTATAGATAGTCATGAGTCACCACATGGGTGCTGAGAATCAAACCATGTCCTTTGAAGAAGCTGAGCCATCTTTCCAGATCCAGAAAGCAGCATCTTATAAGCAATGTTTCAGGACTTCTCTTGAGAATCAGGGAACCTCGTGGGCCCCTTCAGTGTTCTAAGATGGCCTTTATGTTAGCACTCCTGTGGACTTATGAACCCATGCATCGTTTGCTGGGTACACATACTCGCAAAGAATGCTTCCAAGGAGGTGTTCCCTGACTTAAAATAGGATACTGTTCTGATAAATCCATTGTCCTAAGTCAAACAGTACTGAACACAACCTTCCTACTACACGAGGAAAAGGAGCCCAAGGCAAGCAGACCACAGCTGATACGGAAGTTTTAGTAAAAAATGGACATCGTGGGCAGAAACACACAAAACAAGTTCTCAGAAAGAGACTCAGGCCCCTGAGAGAGAGTAGAATAACTTATCACAAGACAAGTTACCTGGCCTTGCTTCCTGGACCCCTTGTGTGGGCTTAGGACTATTTATATAGACAAGAGGTATGCAGCTTGGTGTTTTGTTAGGTAGTTGTCTTAATTTGGGTTTTACTCCTGTGAAGGGACACCATGACCATGGAAATGCTTACAAAAGAAAGCATTTTATTAGGGCTGGCTTACAGTTTCAGAAGTCCAGTCCATTATCATCACGGCCAGGAGCATGGAAGTGTGAAGGCAGTGAGAAGGAGCTGAGGGTTCTATATCTTGATCTGCAGGCAGCAGAAAGACTGTGAGCCACAGTGGGCATAGCTTGAGTATAGGAGACCTCAAAGCCAAGCTCAAATGACACAGTTCATTAACAAAACCACACCTCCTCCTGTTGTGTCTTATAAAAAGATAAGAAGAGAGAGAGAATATGTTTGGTGGATATGCATTAAGGTGGGGGGTAAAGGGGTGCCTCTGCGGGCCCATGCTGAGGCATCCCTTCCCCCTGAGGGACCAGCCACATAGCATAGAATAGTTTATTCAGGGTATGGGGAGGGGAGTTGAGAGGGTAATAGAGACAGAGAAAGAGAGAGAGAGAGAGAGAGAGAGAGAGAGAGAGAGAGAGAGAATAGAGGAGTAGAGGCCGACCATGAGTGAGCAGAGAGAGAGGGGGAGGGGACTGGGGAGAGGGGGGGAGCAGGAGCTGGGGGACAGAGCAGGAGCAAGAGAACAAGAGAGAGAGGAGGGGGTGAGCAGCCCCTTTTATAGTGAGTCAGGCATACGTGGCTGTTGCCAGGTAACTGTGGGACGGAGCCTAGACAGAATGTTAACACCTCCAGTAAGGCCACACTTCCTAATAGTGTCACTCACTGTGAGTTATGAGTCTATAGGGGCCATTCCTATTCAAACCACCAAAGTAGTAAACTTAATAACTCCATTTGCCCTTTCTGAGATTGGCCGTTTGTGGTGAGGTGCCAAGGGTCATTAGGAGTCAGAAGATAAAATGTTAAGGCAGTGGATTGAGCTCTCCCTGGAGGAACCCACACCCATGCTCTTGGGTGTGTCTTCTCTTTCCCAGCACCTCTCTTTCTCTTAACTCTTTCGAACAGAAGTATTTCAGTCATATGGAATTTTTCACAAGTATGACTTGTAAATACACTGAGGGTCTGAAATTTTCTTGAGAGCTATTCGTTATTCCAGTAGAACATGATGACACAGCCACTTACACACGCTCCCTGCTCAGTGGCCACTCCCACTGGCCACACTCAAGATGGCGGTGGAAGTTCTAAGAAGACCTTCGACAGGGCTATACCTACACACTCACGAGAGAGAGAGAGAGAGAGAGAGAGAGAGAGAGAGAGAGAGAGAGAGAGAGGGAGGGAGGAAGGAAAAAAGGAACAAACAAACGGATGAAGGAAGAAATCTGTGTTATTTTCTTTTTTTTTTTTTTTATGAAGTACAGTGAAACAATGTATGTTTCTTTATTCCAGTAGGGCCAATACACACAAAGTTATAAAATAAAAATATGGAGGTATTTGAAAAAGATAATTGTATGATGAATACTTTTTGTACATAAATTTAATATTTTATATTTTTTTATTTTCCCCCCAAACACTTTATTTATCAGTATTTGTATATATATACATACTTATACATGTATACATATATACATACATATATGAACAATAATTAAATAAGATATATTTGAAAAGTATTGGGGGTTGGGAAGAGTGGGAGGAAGGAGAGAAAGAAAAAAATTATGTAAATACAGTGCTCATATATGAAATTCTCAAAAAGGAATCCATTTTTTAAAAAATGTTCAACAGATTAACTTGCATTTTACAATATGAAAATAAATATGACCTATAATTATGTTGAAGGACATTTTAACTCACTACAAACTTTGAAATTTAAAATGAAATCAATAAAAATTATTTTACCCAGTGTTATTTTCTTGTAAGTGATTCTTCTTCCTATTTAACACCTGGGAAATCTTGTTTTTAAGAAACAAGATAACAAGGCCTGGATTCCCCAGATTTTGCATCAGAGGGTAGCTGTACAGGAGCTGCTTCCGTTGATAAGGTGGCACCTAAGATGTCATTCTTTAAAAAATTAATATGTGGCATTTATCATACTCAACTTCCTGACTGTGGGTGTCACATGACCAGCTGCCTCAAGCTCCTCTGTCATGCCTTCCCCACACACACACACACACTGCAAGCCAAGATAGACCCTTCTTTCTATAAAATTAAGCAAATAGATAATAAAATCCACATGTGAAAGCAAGTATTACCTATGACTATGACTATGATTTTTTTTAAAATGCTTTCTTTTTAAAGGGGAGCTTTAGTTTGAGTTGAATTCATACCAGTAATATAAGTCATGGAGACTCCTCCAGAGGAAAGGCTACCCAATGAAATGGACTATAAGGGGTTTTGTATGGAGTGTGAAATTACTCATGTCGGTGCTGCCTAAGAGGGGTGCTAGTACAAGCCTCTGGCAGGCACCCAGTTGCAGGCAAGCAGTCTGGGGAGTTTTTAAAAACAAAAGGTCAGGACCCCTCCTTCTTCTGACCAATGAAGTCACAACTCTCATGTCCATTGCATGTACTTAGACCTGGAGCCCATCCCTAGAGGAGTCATTATCTTTCCTCGCCATCTTGGAAATAACCTAAACAACAACAAAGCCCCACAAACTCTGAAGGAGACTGTGAGGGGCTGGAGGGGTGGCTCAGCAGTTAAGAGCACTGGTGTCTCAGAACCACCTGTAACTCCAGTTCCAGGGGAATGTGATGCCCTCTTTGAACCTCTGTAGGTACCAGGCACACATATGGTGCTCATACAGTCAAGCAAAACACACATGCACATAAAGTAAAATAAAAATAAAATAAAAAACAAATGAGTCTCTTTTTAAAAGTTATTTCGAGCCGGGCAGTGGTGGCGCACGCCTTTAATCCCAGCACTTGGGAGGCAGAGGCAGGTGGATTTCTGAGTTCGAGGCCAGCCAGGTCTACAGAGTGAGTTCCAGGACAGCCAGGGCTACACAGAGAAACCCTGTCTCAAAAAAACCAAAAAAAAAAAAAAAAAAAAAGTTTTTTCTAAAATGGGAATGGTGGGGCATACCTATAACCCCAGGATTCTACAGGCTGAAGCAGGAGAATCATGACTTTATACACCACACAGCAAGCTCCTGTCCTCTCCATCCCCAATCCTTATCTAAGATGGCAAGAGCCTCTGATGTAAAACTGCCAGGTCACTTGAAGTGGCAAACATTTACATATTTACATCTTTGCACAAAATTCTTGATTTAGTTCAAGTAAGATAAAATCAGGTCAAGTTCTCTGTTACTAAAGTACTGTCCATATTGTGAGGCCAAGGGTTAGAAGCAACCATAGAAAAAAAAATCTTAGAAAAACAAAATTACTTCACAGCCCCTTGAAAGTCTGTCTCAACATCCTCGAGTTATTTTCCAGGTTCTCAGTATTTTTGAGTATTTTTGCATCAAGTGGGTAGGAAGCATTTGAGAAAACTCCTTCGCCTTTTATTAACAGGAGATTTAAAAATCAGACACTGCAGAATCGAAGGGCACAGGAACTCCATGAAAACCCAAAAAGAGAGGATACTGCAACACTCAGATGCTGGAGGACACAGAGGACATCTGCGGGAGCCTGGGTCCAGCCAGCTCTGTGCATACACAGACACTGTAGCATGATTTTCCTGGCACTGGGATTCATTCCCCAGACCTGAGAACATCCTCTCCATCCTGATTGAGCTGTGGCTGCACTCAGCTGGAAGAGGGCTGAGCTGAGGCCCCTGGTGCATTTGAATCTCATAATTGGAACTCTGGTTCTCATGGTCTTTCTTGTTTTTTTTTTCCTAAGTCAAACTCACGAAGATGTGTTCTTACACGGCAAGTACGTGACACTTGGTGCCCTGAGAACCATGCATTTTCTAGGTCACTTGGTCAGCTTGATGCCGGAGAGGGATGCAGGAGTCCTCGTTAATGAAAAGGTAGGGACCTGTGAGGTGGCTGTGTGGGTTAAAGACACTTGCTGGCAAGCCTGGGGGCCAGAGTTTGATCCCCAGGACACACAGACTGGGATGCTAAAACTAACTCCCTCAGACTCCCACTTGTATGGTATAGTGCATGCACACCCGGGCCCTACAAACACAAAACAAGTGAACAAAGGTAATTTTTACAATTTAATACTAAAAAGGAGGCCTGTTCCCTCCACCCTCCAGCACTAACCCCAGGGATGTTTGGCTGCTGTGATATACAGTTACGTTTCCCTGACAACATGACTCAGTCCTTTTCTAGCTAGAGACTAGCAAACTTGTCCTGTAAAAAGAAAGCAAAGGTTTTAGGCTTTGGAAGCCCCTCTGTCTAACATTCCTCTTTTTCAGCTTATCTGTTGGTTTCCTTCCCTGTTGCTGTTGTTGAAGCCTGGAACACATTTTAAGTGATACCTGGATCCAGGGGCGTCCAAAAGCAGAACTGCAAGCTCTGTGGCAAGCTCTGTGGAACTGTGGGCCACGGTCCACCAACCACAGCCTTTCATAAGTAGATCTAAACATGGGGCCCAGGACAATACCCATGCTAAGATGTGCATTCCCTGCCAGAGTGGGTCAAGGAAACAGAAAGGAGGAGGTTAGAAGTCCTAGGCATGTGAGGAAGGATGGCTGGGTAGGCAGTGTCTCTGCTGGGGACCCAGGCAGGACAGTGTGCTTTGGCTTGACTCTTGCTCTCCATCCAGCAACAGCTTTCAAGTTTGTTTGGACCTAACAGAAGGCTGAGAGGCCTGGGTACTGACATTTTCCCCTTTAGAGACAGAGCTGACATCTCACTGTCATGCCTGTCATCTCAAGCTCTGGGACACTCTTCCAGAATGTGAGCCACTGTGTGCAGTGTCACTTAGTCCTCTTCAGCCTAGCCTGTGAACAACAGGGCTCAGGACAGATACAACGGGAAAGGGACTCTCTGGCTACTGCACCCCATAAGATCCTGTGCCTCTACTAACCCAGGTGTCTTGCGTCTTTCCAAGCCTGTACCCTGAGCAGAAGGAGAGTACAGACACGGGGCTATATAAGTCAAAATGATGTGCCCAGGCTGGAGAGTTGGAGCTGCAGTTCAGAGTGTTTGCTGCTTTTGCAGATGACCTGAGTTAGTTCCCAGCAGACACCTCAGATAGCTTACAACCATCTGTAACTCCTGCTCCAGATCACCCAGTGGCCTCACATACACACACACACACACACACACACACACACACACCACACAAACACTTATGGCTCTCTCTCTCTCTCTCTCTCTCTCACACACACACACACACACACACACACACACACACACATTCATGCGCACACTTTAAAATGTAAAAACAGAAACAAAACAACTCCAAACATTCTGTGCCACCTTAAAATTGCTCTTAGGTCTCTTCTTAAAGACGTTTGAGAACACTGTGGACATTTGAAAGCATCCACTAAAACCTGTTTATATTCATGGCTGGCTCAGAATCTACAACAGCCACCTTGACACCTTGTAGACACTTAGTAAAAAGAGGAAAGAAGAAGACAAAAAAACAAGGTGAAGTGAGAAAGAACAGATAAAGAAAAAGAAGAAAGGAAAAATATGAGGAGGGAAGGAGAGAAGGGAGAAGGAAGGGGAGGGAGAAGAGAGGGAAGAGGGGAGAAGAGAGAGAAAAGAGGAGGACAGATAAAAGGAAAGAAGGAAAGGAAGGAGAGAAGGGGAAGGAGGGAAAAGAGAGAGGGAAGGGGAAAAGAGGGAGGGAGAAAAGGAGGAAGAAGGAAGTGGGGAAGGGGATTGGAGGAGAAGAGGGGAAGGGAGGGAAAGAGAGGGGTTGGAAACCAAGATTAGTCTTGCTTGTGTAATAAACACGTCACAAGGATTTTCTGTGTCTAGTCATGTTTTCCAAACACAAAGAGAAGCCAGCCCTTTCTAGTCCTGTCCCTTTAAAGCAATGTCTGACCGGCTGAGGCCTCTCCCTTCCCAGAGCATTGGACCACTGTGTAACTGTGGGGGAACTTAAAGGACACAGCTCTTTAGAACACTGTGTGGCTCTGCGAGGACCCTCACAGGGGCCCACCTGCACTATTAAGGCAGGCTGCCACTGTGCAGGGGTCCAAAGGGCTGACGGACTTTGCAGGCAGTCACCCTAATGAGCTACTCTGTGTGAGCCACTGAGGTCTGCGGGGATGGCAAAGCATACAACAAAGACATCAGGCCCCAGATGAGGTGTCAGTTATGAGGATGCTGGCAATAAAAGCCTGCCTCAAAGCAAGGACAGATGCTTAGAAGACAGTCTGCAGGAAAAGCTCACTTGGAGAGCGTGTGCTCTGAAGCAGGATCATACTGTTCTTTTTTTGTTGCTGTTGTTGTTAAGGTTTATTGTATTATTTATTTCCATCGTGTACGTGTGTGTGTGTGTGTGTGTGTGTGTGTGCCTTGTATGGAAGGGGGTGTCCATGAAAGCCAGAAGAGGGCATTAAATCCTCAGGAACAACAGTTGCAGGCACTTTTGAGCTGCACAATGGGTCCTATTCAAGAGCAGCAAGTACTCCTAACCACTAAGGCAGCTGTCTGTCTGTCTATCTATCTATCTATCTATCTATCTATCATAGTTATTTTCTAAATCCTCAGGATCAGATGGGACTCTAACAGCAGGAGTGGAACCCCAAGTCCTGTATTAAGGACTAGCGCCACCTGATGGGACAGCAGGTCTCCCTGTCACTCATGATCTTGAGAACAAAAATGCTGTGTGGGAGCCTCCACTCAAGATGGGACTGTTACCTTCAAGCCTCTAGGACAAACAAACCAAAACAGCAAGGTATTGTGTAGGTGTATATTTTTCTCAGCCTACTTTAATAAAGGTTCAACCTCTCCTCTAGCTCACCACCCAGCAGAGGTAATGGAAAAGAAAGGTTAATAGAACATGGGGGAAGCAAACCTATAGGTTTGTATAGATTATACAAATCTTCGTAGTTCTCAGTGTTGCTCCATGTCAGCTGCTAACACTGGGAGAGCACAGCTCCTGGAAGAGATGGAAAGAGCTCCTGGAAGGACTAGTAGCCAGCCATCTGAGCTGTTCTACCAGAGATGACAGGGTGGGATTATGGTGAGGGGAAGTGCCTACCTGTGGGGAGAAGAAGAGGAGTGATGGAGTCCTGCTTGGGGAACTGTGGGGGAAGGGTGTCCTGTATTCATTAGCTTTGTTGCAGTGTCACAAGCCCTCATATACCAAGTGTATATGAGAAAAGAAGGTGAATTCCTACAGTTATTTCTACAGTTTCACATCTCTGTCTGTTGTCTCCTGGCCACTAACAAACACCAAACACGAATCAGCAGCTGCAGTCCAGTCTCCTCAGCAGACACCACGCATGAATCAGCAAGGACAAGAATCAGCAAGGACAATCCAGAAGAAACCTTGAGGCTCACCAACCACCTTGAGTCCATAGAAGCGGCGAGAAGCCACAGGAACCTCAAGAGAAGTTCTTTGGCGAGTTTCTTTCTATGACGTCACAAGAAGTGAAGCTCAGCAACGCAACGTAAGGCAAACCAATACATATGTATCGTCAGTGAAGACTAGCGAAGCAGAGCAAGGCAAACCAATGCCAGAGCTCCTGCTGTCCATGGGGTCATATTTATATTCCCTTTAAACATCATGCACTCCTTCATGCGTCTGCCACAGCAGTGTTGTCACACTCCAAGTCAACAGAGCGATTTCTCAGACACACAGTTTTCTAAATGCCAGCACTCAGCACAGTGCCGGGTAGCAGCATGACAATTCCCTACGGAACTTAAAAGTGTTTTTAAGTTAAAAGTTGGAGGCTCTGAATCTGGCATGGAATTTGGGAATGCACATTTTTAACACTTCTCTGTAATGTATATATGCAATCATGCTTTCAGTATGTATGGACCAAAAAGAGAGTTTTGGAGAATTAATAAGATTTTCTGTTTGTTTGTTCTATTTGTTGCCACTCTGAATACTGACACAAGCCTGAACACTGTAATCCCCAGCCTCCATCAATGGTGCTGTAATCCCCAGCCTCCATCAATGGTGCTGTAATCCCCAGCCTCCATCAATGGTGCTGTAATCCCCAGCCTCCATCAATGGTGCTGTAATCCCCAGCCTCCATCAATGGTGCTGTAATCCCCAGCCTCCATCAATGGTGCTGTAATCCCCAGCGCTCCAAACACTGACCTAGTCAGCTACTTAAGAATGCGGATATGCGCTGGGCATCAGAGAATACAGAGGAAGATGCTTTCCTCATGACTGCCACTTAATTAGGAAAGTAAGTTGCTAGAGTAGTGACCTACAGCGTCGGCCCCCAAATTCCCACACTTTGAAGAGCTTGGTCTCCAGCAGAGACCTTCTGAAAGTGAGGCTCTGTGGAAGGAGATTAGACAATTGTGTCACTGAAGGGGACAGTGGTACTCCAGCTGCTTCCTCTTTCTTTACTTCCTGGCCACCTTCTCTGCCACACATTGTAGCCGTGATGCGTAGTGCCTACCGGTGGGGTACATGAAAGCCCAAAACAGCATGGCCAGGAGACAACAGACAGAGATGTAAAACTGTAGAAATAACTGTAGGAATTCACCTTCTTTTCTCATATACACTTGGTATATGAGGGCTTGTGACACTGCAACAAAGCTAATGAATACAGGACACCCTTCCCCCACAGTTCCCCAAGCAGGACTCCATCACTCCTCTTCTTCTCCCCACAGGTAGGCACTTCCCCTCACCATAATCCCACCCTGCCCTCCCTGCTAGAACAGCTCAGATGGCTGGCTATTAGTCCTTCCAGGAGCTCTTCCCATCCCTTCCAGGAGCTGTGCTCTCCCAGTGTTAGCAGCTGACATGGAGCCAAGGAGAGGAAGGGTATAGGAAACACTTCAGTAAGGAAGGAAACACTTCAGTGAGGAAGAAAACTCGGGATTAAGGAAATCAGACTAGTGTCAGTTCTTCAGGATTTTCCAGTACCTTAACCTTGCTAAAGACCTGAACATTCCTAAAAAGAAAACACATTATTGGCACTTGCCCCAAGTCCATTTGGCAACAGGCCCTGTTCTGTGGTGCATTTGGACTAGCGATGTGCACACCGCACTTGTGGGGTCACCTGAGGAGAAGGTAGGCGCTGCACTGAGCATTGAACGCAGCCCCTGCTACTCAGCAAACATGTCTCCTCTTGCCCACCCTCCACTCCCTGCCCCCCACACTCCCCTCTGCACCTCCCCAGTCTGATTTTTTATACTATCATCTACCCACCTTTAAATATCTTTTGGGGGAGCATTTCCTGACAGTGGTCTGGCCTGGTTCCTACTCTTAGAACTTTGGGGAGACCTTGGCTATCATTCAGCTTAGCCATATTAGGTAGCACTGCCTGAGCTATACCATCAGGTACCTAAATCAAGCCTCTGTTAGTCATTCTGCCCTGTAAGCCTTCCTAAGCTGAGCTCCCCCTTCCCATGGGCTCACTGCATCTTCTCAGTTCCCACCCTCGTCATTGCTATCTACCATGGGAGCTTGCCCTGGAATCCCCCTGAGGAGCTGGCTCCAGAGTTCATCCACTCAGCCTGAAGTCAGTCCTGCTGAAACATTCTTACAGACACCTCTACCTGATTCCATAGGAGCTCCTCGCCTCTCAGTCACCACAGCCTTCCTTAGGGACTTATAGTTAGCTCAAAATCAACCCATCATGACACAAACCACCTTTCTGGGTAAGGAAGCTGCACCATGATCAGCTACAAAAAGGAAAGGAAACAAAAATCAACACCTGCGCACGTATGGCTTCTTTACATGTTCTGCCTGTTTGCTGCCACCCTGAGGGTCTTGCTTCTGCTAATGTGGAGTCTATGACATTGCAAAGTGCAACCCCTTTACAGGACTATGGCCCTGGGCCATGGTCATACACTTTCCTGTGTAAGCATCAGGGCTTCTGCATTTTACACAGAAGGCCTGCTTGATCAAGACTGGTACTTCAACAAAGGTTATCTCTCACAGGCCAGGCCCATGGGCAGCCACCACTGCTGAGGTGGCTTCGTCCATCTTCATTGACCAAATGTTGTCTTTATGGGGAAAAAAGTAAATGATTCACATGAGGGACAAACTCGAAGTTTGCTTCAGAGAGTAAGGAAGGACACAGTGATCAGGACAGGGGAGGAACAGAGTGTTGAGGACTGCACTGTCCCACGCTTTGGGGCTAAGTGCTCTGGTCAAGAGAGAGAGTGGGGATGGAGGGGCAAGAGACTCGAAGAATGGAGGCAAGACAGAGTGTGTGGTCAAGTCTCGTTTACTGTCTCCCATAGACCATATTCACACCTCCTATTGACCACCACCTATTGACCTCTCCTATTGACCCTATTACAAGGAAATCCTGGGTATTTATAAGCACAAGCAGGTGAACACGGGTGAAGACATTTTACCACGTGCACCATGCAGCTGGGGTCACTAAACAGCAAAACAAGCTATGTGGGATAAACAAGATGTTTGTCAGAGTGTGCTCAGCTGTTGTAGGCTGTTGAAAAACAAGTCTCTATCAGCGTATATGGTTCCAGATGGCTGCAAAGTTGATAGCTGCTTTCTAGCCTCTTTCTGCTTAAAGTCAGCTCCCAACAAGAGAGATTTAAAAAAAAAAAAAGTGTCAACAGGGGGCGGGGTGGGCCTGACAGTGTGGATCAATGATGAAGAGGCAGGACCTGATGGCTAAACTTTCTCTTCCTTTGTAACCGTGAATGTCAGGAGATAGCATCCCCTTCTGTCTCCATGATGAGGATGCAGGGAAGTCTACCTCAGCCGCAGATGCTCTGTGGGATTCCAAAATCATGAGGGTGGCAGCGGGGCGCTGATCACCAAGACCTCTGGGAAAGGCAAGGTGATGGGTGACACTCATGCTCTATATGCATGTCCATTTAGTTAACTGAATCTTCAGCAGGAAGTGCTGGCATTCCTGGATAAGACAGGATTGGTTGCCAATATTCACGCAGAGTTTCACAGGAGAGAAGAGGCAGCACTCCACTGAGACTAGACATATTTCAGGATAATAGATAACAGTCCATGTCTGCAGACACGGGGACAGTCAGATAGTGTAGCAAATGCTGCTATGGCTTGAATATATCCTCCATAAACCAAGTGTTGAAAGCGTGATCCCAGTACAACAGTGTTGGGAGATGGGGCCCTCATGTCTGGGTTAATGTTATTACAGGAGTGGTTTTACTGTAGCAAGAAGAGTTGGGAGACTCTGGTTTACACTTCCTTCCTTTATCTCCCCTTTCTCTCCCTCCCTTCCTCTCTCTTCTGCCCTCTCCCTGCTCCCTCTTCAGTCTCCACTCCATTTTTGCCCTTCCATGTTCCACCATTGAGGGTGAAACTAAGAAGACTCTCGCCATATTGCTGCCTTGACCTTGGATTTCTCAGCCTCTAGAATTATGAGAAATTGATTTCTATTTTTTATATAAGTTATATAGTCTGTGACGTTCTATTATAGCAACACAGAATAGACTATGGTAGATAGTGACTAACCTGAGACAAGGATGGAAAACAGCCAATGTAAAAAGATCCTTCCTGCTGCTCTAGACAGTGAGCAGGCACGTATTTACATTTCTCTGAGAAGTATTTCCTATACTCCAGCTTGCTCCATCTACGTGATTCCCGAAAAAAGGGATTTCCCCCCCCCCCCCCATGGCTTGACCCCATAGAGGAACTGCAGAGGTTAGATGTGGCATTCAGTTGTCAAACGGTTAGTGTTGTGGTTTGAATCTCAAAGTCTCCCATAGACTGATGTTTTAAGTACTTGGTTCCAAGCTGCGGCATGGTTTTGGAAGGCCTTTGGGGGGAGGGGGGCGGGTAGCCTGGAAGAAGTAGGTCATTAGATGCAGCCCACTGAAGGTTATAGTCCAACCTGGCTTCTGTTCTGCTTCTTCCACAGGCTCCCACTACCTTGTTTTCTCCACCCAGATAGAATGAACACTCTGGAACTGTGAGCCAAGACGAACCCTTCTCCCTTAAGTTGTTTCTGTTGGGTGTCACAAACACAGTGGTGTGAGGGTAACTCATTCAGTTGTGGTTCCTGTAAAAGGCTCACATGACTACAGGTAAGCATTGCATGATGAGCGAGGAGAAAGAGAAGAATTTTGGTGGCTCTAAGACTGCAGCTCAGGTTATTCCTGAGTTCTGTCTATCTTCTTGTGCTTGGACTTTAGATAGCCCAACTTCCTAGGAGTTGGTCATGACATGCCAACACAGTTCTGGCCAGCATGGTCTATATGAACTCCCAAAGAAAGGACTCTAAGAGCCTAGTGGAAGCAGCAAATACATCCAAAGTTCCATGAGTCTGGACCTTTGACTGTGGTGTGATCATGAGAACCAGCAGATACAAATTGTGTTGGAAGAAACCAGTCTGTAGGATATTCCCCAACACTGGAAGTCCTCATCAGTATAACATTTCCTCATAGCACCTTGCTAACAATAGCAGTGAGAGGGAGAGCTGCCACAGCACTAACTCAAGAGTTCTTTGGACGGAATCGACCATGAAACGCATCAGAAGGCTAAGGACGTTCATTGTGATGTGGGGTGATCTACAATTTTACCCAATGAAGAGAATTTACCCAGTATTTTTTTAAATAAATAAGTTGGACAATTCAACCAGCAAGTCCCAGTCTCACTGCTATAACCCAGCACAGGAAGCACTGAACACTCCTCCCTGTGGCCCTGGGCTTGAGCTGGAGCATCTGGCATCCAGGGAAAGCTGATCACTGGGAGTTAAGCCCTGGAGAGGCGCCATTGGCAACAGACGCCAAGAATGTGTCCAAGTCCAGAGACACATCACAGCTCATTAGCCAACAGCCTGTTTTTCCTAACCACCTATGCAAATATTTGTGCCTCCTTTTTTTCCCCTATGATTGAGAATGATAAACTTGTGAGAAATGTATAGTTATCTAGACAAAAGTTTTCCTTGTACCAATCTTTCCTTTAACTAATATCTTTGACAACTTACTGCTAAAATAAATGACGAGCCTCTGAGAACCATGATTTTTTTCCCCTCAGAGTCTTTCAGATTAAGAAAAAAAGCTTATGTATGGTTTCACCATTCCATAATGTATAGACTCATCACCAATTAGTGAATCCAGTGTTTCCAAGGGGAAGATCCGTGCCTAATGGAAGAAGTCAACAGAAGCAAGTTAGTTCATTGGCCTCCCAACTGTCAATTTAAGTCACTGTACCATGAGAGTAGAGAAGCAACTTGAGTTAGTCAGGGAAGGCTGTTACACTGCAGTAGCAAAGGATCCCCCAAAGTCCCCTTGGTGACTGTGATTTGAAGACAAATGGCCTCATAGGTTCAAATACTTGAATGTTTGGTCACAGGTAGTGGTGCTACTTGAAGATTAGGAGGGATGACCTTGCAGGACTGAAGGAAGTGCATCACTGTGGGTGGGCTATGGGGTTTCAGAAGCCCAACCCAGGCCCAGTGGTGTTCTCTCTCTCTCTCTCTCTCTCTCTCTCTCTCTCTCTCTCTCTCTCTCTCTCTCTCTCTCTCTTTCTCCCTCTCACTCTCCTGCCTGTGGACCTGAATATAGAACTCTCAGCTCCTCCAGTACCATGTCTGCCTGTGTGCTAGCTACATGCTTCCCACCATGCTGATAATGAACTCAACCTCTAAAACTGTAAGCAGCCCCCAAATAAATGCTCTCCTCTTATTAAGTTGCTGTGGTCATGATGTCTCTTCATAGCAATAGAACATTGATAAGACAGTAGCTTATATAAATTTGAATCTCTTGTTTCACATCTCACACAGATTGGCAGTGGACTCTGCCTGGCACTAATCTCTAACTCCCTATTCTAAGTGCCAGAGGGAAAGGTAACTGTGGGGGACTACCACATGGGCTCTTACTGCATTTACAAAGAAATCATACATTTCGTTTACGTTCATCAGCCAGCGTCGAGCATGGGAGCACACCCCACTCCAAGTGGGGAGGAGTGTGAAATCCTGCCACATACTCAGAATGGCTGTGAATTAAAAACACTTGGCAAAGGGGTTTGGAAAGATTATTCAAGGGTTAAAAGAACAGACTGCTCTTGAAAAGGATCTGAGTTCACCCACTTTGGGCAACTTACAATTACCTGTAACTCCAGCTCTAGGGGATTCAACATCTTTTTCTGGACTCTACAAGCATCTGCAGTCATGTATGTACACCTGCACTCATGTACACACACCTGCACTCATGAATCTACACCTGGACTTATTTATATATAACTGTACTCATGAGTATACACCTGATCTCATGAGTATACACCTGATCTCATGAGTATATACCTGATCTCATGTGTATACACCCCCACACAGGCATAAACATAGTTTAAAAATAAAGATGAAACTTTTTTTTTTGGTTTTTCAAGACAGGGTTTCTCTGTGTAGCCCTGGCTGTCCTGGAACTCACTCTGTAGACCAGGCTGGCCTCGAACTCAGAAATCTGCCTGCCTCTGCCTCCCAAGTGCTGGGATTAAAGACATGTGCCACCACTGCCCGGCATAAAACTATTTTTAATTATTTTTTAAATACTAGGCACATTAACCATCTTTGAAAACAATAATGAAATACTCTCAAAGGAAGCTTAGAAAAGGCCCAAGCCAACTGAGGAGAGTTCACAGAAAGGCTGGACAGATGTAGCCCTCAGGAAGGGAAGGAGTGGATGGACTATGAGGAACACGAGGGACAATGTGGAGCTGGCATGGGGACATCAGGCAGTGGCTCTGAACATGGCATCTGCAGAAGACACATGGGGAAATTGCCCAGTGAACTCACGCTTCCAGGACTCTCAACCCTCAAGATCTGGGGAGAGGCTTGACAGCCCTCCGCCACACAATAGTGTAAAAACATGCTTTAATCTGATTCATAGGGAACTGGAAAGAAATGTTATCCTTCGCAGCATAATAGAAGTGTGGCTCTTACCACTTGCAAAAATCTGAACACAATTTAACCTGTCAATTCTGGTTATGTTTCACCACAAAAACATGAAGTTGTCAGGTCCCGTGACAGTCAGGACATTTATCAAGAGAGGGTGACATTTGTCTTCAAGCACTCAGCTCTTTGAACAGGGATAGGGGAGGAGCCCTGCTTGCAGTTTCCAGGCACTTGAACACACTGTCAAAAGTAAGAAGGGCAACAAACCTGTTTCCACGCCGATGCCCAGCAGATTCCCACCAAGCACGGTTACTCTTAGTATCAAAAAGAACGATGGCTCAGGAGTCCAGCCTTTAATCAGCTTGCTTGTCACAAAAGAAACTTTATCACAAATAGGAAGTGCTGGAAACCACTGGGTGTGCACACATTTGCTCACGCACATGTGCACGCGTGGGCACGTGCACACACACACACACACACACACACACACCCCACATACACACTCATACAAGGAAATGCAGATTGCTGAAGGAGCCCTTGAAAAACATTGGGGCTTTAACTTGGGAAAAATCCCAGAGCAGTCAGGCAAAGCAAGACGAAAACAGAGGCAGCACTTTTAGCCTCTTCAGCTACGAGCTTAGGATCACTAATACAAAGGCCACACAACTGTCTAGTTGACCCTTCCACTATAACACAAAAAGAGCAAGCTTGGTTCTCAGCATCCACATCTGTGGCTGACCACTTGTAACTCCTAGGGGAGCGGATGCCCTCGACAGGCCTCTGCACGTCCCACACTCACATGAACTTACCCACACACAGACATACACAGATAGGTCATTAGAAAGAAAATACAGTAAGTCTAGATGGTCAGCCTCGAATGAGTGGATAAGGAAGATGTGGTGCTTACACACAATGGATGTGTGCAGTCGTAAAAGGAAAACACGCCACCTGCAGGAAAATGGATGGAACTCAAGATCTCAAGTAAACTAAGCCAGAGTCAAAGGGTAGACAAATGATGCATACTTTCTCTGAGATATAAAATTAGGGTGTGTGTGTGTGTGTGTGTGTGTGTGTGTGTGTAATATAGAAAAGGGACCGTAAAAAGGAAGGAAGAGATCTTAAGTGTGAGGGAAGGTTCACAGGGAATTGAATTCACGTGACGTGAAAGCAGGAGAGATTTGTGTGCGTTCAGGGAAAAAAAAATGAGTGAGGCTGGAGAGTAAGGAGTGCAGGGTGGGATGAGATGCCTAAGAAGAAGTCCTATGACATTGCATATCATAAAGAAACAAGTCAATTCATATGTTAGCTTAAATTTATTTTAAGGATGAGAGAAAGAAAAATATAAACTAAGGGCCCAGGATCTGACTTGATCAGAAGTGCTCGCCATATGATCCCTACGCACACACTTAAAAGCCTGACACTGAACTAGGCTCAGTGAGAGACTCTTCTCAAAATAAAACAATAGAAGACACATGATATTAACCTCTGGTCTCCACTGTATACACACACACACACATACACACACACACACACACACACACATACATACACACATATACATATATACACATATATACAGAGAGAATAATAGAAATTAAGTTTATATAAATAAAATGACAACCTCTTACCATCCAATAAGATAGTAGAGCTTGTGTGAGCAGCAGTAAGAAACCAACAGAGATTTGGGGACAGAATAACAAGAAAGTCCAAGTCTGAAAGCTAGCCTGGTAGATAAACCTGCACTCCCAGATACCAGGGAAACCGTAGGAGAAGAACTGTAGTTCAAAGCTTTCCTGGACTGTAGAGAGCATTCAAGGCCAGTGCAAAGACAGGTGAGGCTTTGTCTCAACATTTACATAAGCAAAGGGAAGTTTGGAAATATAGTTTGTCAGTAGAATGTTTGCCCAACATGGACAGGGCTTTGTGCTGAAGCTCAGCAGTACAAAAACTAACAACAAAAAAATACTAAGAGTGAGCTGCTTTTGGAAAATGAAGTTGTAATTAATCATGCAAGAGATTGAAAGCAAAATATGAAGAAGAATGTGGAAAAATGTGTTCACTGTCATGTGATAGCTGAAGTCAGAGAGGACAAATCAGACTCCCGTGGAAAGGAATTTCAGGAAAGAACAAATTAAAGAATGAGGACAGATGGCTGGTGGTTTAAGACCTTCCTGTCTGAGGGCATGGATGGATGGAGGAAACATTAAATTGCAGACACAGGCAGAGACAGAGATTCAATAACTTGTCCTCACAAAAATCCACCTGTTGTATTAGTTAGTCTTCTCACACTGTGACAAAATACCCAGAATAAAGCAACTTAAAGGATAGAAGTGTTTATTTTTCCCTCAGAGTCTGAGGATACAGTCTACTACAGAGTATAAATCACATTTATATTACTGAGACAAGACACCATGACCAAAGGCAACTTATAAAATAAAGCATCTAGTTGTGCTTACAGTTTTGGAGGGTTAAAGTCCATGATATGGGAACTTAGGCATAGTGGCAGGAACAGTTGAGAACTCACATCTTGATCCACAAGCAAGAGGCAGAGAGAGCTAACTGGGAATCACACAAGTCTCTTGAAACCTCAAAGCCTGCCCCCAGTGACACACCTCCTCCAAAGAGACCACACCTTCCCATCCTCCCCAAACAGTTCCTCCAACGAGGGACCAAGTATTCAAACTGTGAGCCTATGGAGGCCATTCTCATTCAAACCACCACACTTGGCAAGGAAGGTGTAGTGGCCAGAGCCTGGGGCACCTGCATTTGAGAAGGCGATGAATGCCGTGCTTGTCTATCGTTCTCCTTTTTTATCAGTACTCCAATCCAGGGAACGCTGCCACCCATATTTAAGGTGGGTCTTGCCATCTCAGTTAACCTAATCTAGATAATCACACACAAGCATACACAGAGACGTGTCTCCTATGTGAATCTAGACCTTATAGAGTTGAAACTAAGATTAACCATTACATATGTTGAAATCCTTACCACCAATAAGATGGCATTTGGGGATGGGACCTTTGAGAATTCATTTTCCATTCTTTATGAAGTCTCTTCTATGTCTTCATTACACGCTATAGACTTAAATACAGTTATATCATTTTTATATGTTCACTGGTCTGAAGCAGATGGGAATTCTTAGTAGCCAAACTTTATTACCTTTGTATGCATGAACAGAGTAAGGCATATCATATGTACACTGGACAGAAGGAAGGATAAATGGATGGATAATTAAATAAATGGTAAATAAAATTAAATACATTGAAGTCTTTAAGAAAATTTATTTACTGTCAGTCATATTACCAAAACAACCAGAATTCAAGGGGCTAAGATGAGAGGGGTTGGGGAGGGAACAATAGTAAGCCTAACATTTCGCACATTGACTTTGGATTTTTCTAGTTCACAAATAATGCTGGGGCATGGTGGTTGTAGTGGTTTGAATATGCTTGGCCCAGGGAGTGGCACGATTCGGAGGTGTGGCCTTATTGAAGTAGGTGTCACCCTGTCGGAGGAAGTGTGTCGCTGTGGGGTGGGCATTGAAGCTCCATCCCA